>NC_136272.1:88400453-88592953 GCF_964187855.1 Myxine glutinosa | reverse complement strand
AACCCGAAAACATAATGCATCCGGCTACCTTCGGGGGCGGAGGCATAAAAACCCCAAATGTTTTTTGTTTTTTTTCCTTTGGAATGCAACTGAGTTGGGAAATGTATGGAATCTCTAAAGTAGAGAACATGTTGGATTCCCAAGTCCTTTGCAAACCTTCCCCCACAAGTCCTTCCTAAGTGGAAATATATTGCTGCTTTTGTCTGTTCCCATTGGTCTCTAAACAGTCATCATTAGTGACAATGTTATGGTATTTTTGTTTGTTTGTTTTTCTCCAGCAGTTGAGCGAGTCATCCATCTCTTCTGTTTTACAACCATTCAATAAAAGTAAGACCTCAGTCAGAAATAATGATGAAATAATGAGAAAGCAAGTGTGGCCTTCACAGTGTGGTTTTGTCGAGTGCAAAGTCAGATGGAAACTAAAACGGCACTCAGTAGAGAGCATACCTCCGCCTGATTGGCCATATCACTCAATGGTGAAGAATCACTAAAAAATTTCGAGTAGCCTGATCTGAATCCGGATCTTGATCAAAATCTAATCATTTCATCTTTGTCACATACGCGACATCTCTGCCAAATTTCGTCCGAATCCGTCCACAACTTTTTGACATATTTTGTTCACATACGGACATACAAACAGACAGGGGTGAAAACATAACCTCCATCCACCTTTGGTGGCGGAGGTAAAAAGTGATTCTTCAGAAATGCACCTTCGGTTATGTTTGTATCTATTTGAAGTGGGATGACTGTGACAAACAACACCTCACAATGCAAACAGTCTGCAGAAAATACATTAACTTGCAGTGACAAAGCATCACGACAGTGCCTTACCATCCACGCTCGATCAAATGTTCGAGTAAGACCCGGATTCTTTGCTCTCCAATAACAAAGTCTTTTATAAGTGGTAGTTGGGTTGCCTTGATGTGAGTCTCTCCCGTCTTCACCATTTGCTCCAGGGCTATTTTGATGACCTAATGGTTTTGGAAACGAAAAGCCTATGGTTCACTTGCTTCCCTTGTTCTTTCAAACTCATACATACACAGATTACAACGTATTTGTTTGTCAAATGCAAATAGACAAGGTTTCATAACAATTTCAATCAGAAATTGGACAGCAAGCCACATTCTAGCATTTAAATTTTGGCCCAGTCATTTCTGGCCAAATAATGTACAGCATTGTTCTTTTTCGTTCGTATGCAGCACAATGCTGTGGGGCAGGATTATTGACCGAGGATGCAGCTGTGCCGCTGATGCAATATCTTCTGCTTGTTCGGGCAGGAAGTTGTAATTTGTTCATGGTGCTGGCGATGTCTCGCCTACTCTTCACAAGACACCGTGGGATCTTTAACGTCCACCAACGAATGCCGGCAGACGGGATGCTCCTTTAAAATTAACGTCCATCCGAGGGATGGCACACACACATTGATAAATCACTTTAAAAATTACAGTATCAGGGTGACAAAAAAGTCAAGTCCCTGTGAAGCACTGGAGTGACAGTTTATAGCTTAGTCGGGATTCAAACCCAGGCTAGGCAGCTTAGAGGGGTGTGTGCGTACCTCTTGGCAATCCTGACACTGACAGTTAAAGTAATGCAACAATAAATAATTATTTTTTTAAATGAAAGAGAGATTACAATTTTTCTTCGACATTGTGAGAAAATTTACAATTCCCCAAGTCCATTTAACTCTTAATTTCCTTTAAAGATGGAGGCTCATGTAAAAGCGAAGAGAAGGAGGATAAGAGCTGATACTGCGGCAGAAGTGTGGCAACAGTTTAACTTAACAAGCAAGGCAATGAACAAACAGGAAAAGGGGAGAGAGAGGAAATACATCAACCTGCAAGTAAGAGAGTTGGGTTAAGTCAGGTTCGTTGGGGTAAAAATGAAAGATTGTGGGAAAAGATAGGGATTGACAAGATGCTGGTGCAGCACCTGCTTGAAGTCCTGAATGGAAGAGTGGGACTGAACAGTCTCTGGAAAACAGTTCCACAAACGGGAGAAAGCGGAACAGAATAGATGAGGTGTGCAGAATATTGTGTGAATGAATGATGTCACAATCGATTGGTTTTGCTTTTGATGCTGCAGTACATTTATCTTTCATCAAGGCCAAAACGAAAGTAACTTTAAAGAAAAAAAAAAGGAATCCATTAAAGTTTGAAATGTCATCTGCATGCAGAATTTTCCCTCCTACACCCCAGCCCAAATAATATGCAGTAGATTATTATACTCTGGATACTGTTACGGATTTGTCACTTCCGTTGTTGTGGTTTTCATCTACTGTAAACATTTTTGATTCCATGTACTATTATTGTTGTCGTTTAAGGGAGATAGAGATTTCTATTTTCAAAAGGTAAAAAAAGCTAATGTTTTAAATGAAACCGGAACCGGACGACGACGAGGAGGAAGAGGAGGAAAAGAAGGCGGAGCGAGTGAGTCGGAGAAGCCTAGCTGCTTCGAGGTCTGGAGCACACGTTGACGAACGGAGGTCACTCGCGAACTTCGGGTTTCCCGGGAAAGGGATTCCTGCGACAGAGTTGTTATCGCTGTGACAGATCAACCTGCGTGTCAGGTTTTGCGGTGGATTCCGAGGAGAATCATCGTCGGGCTGTAACGCCTCGAGAATGGGCCGTCGGCCATTTTGACTCGCGTTGCGCAAGTTTTTTTTCGCTTCGCTTCAACCATTTTCAGCGCATCCAGACGTCGAGCTGGTGTGTGTGTGTGTGTAACGTGGATTTTGAAGGTAAATCTGCGGTTCGCCGGTTTGGAGCCGTGAAACGTCCATACCCGAGGGTGGGATTTCTCAGTCGCCTGGAGGTCGCCTTTGGATTTCCCCGTCGCCTTGAGGGCACCTTTGCGCAGCTTTGGCCGCGTGACTGTGACTGTCATCCGAACGGGATTCTGGTCTCGATTGGACATCGTTCTGACGATCGCTGGAGCGGATCGACTTGGGCTTGATGCCGGAATAGAGACATTGGGGAATATTGTTCTTTTCGCTCACTTGGAGCACAGCGAGTTATATTGTACGAACCTGATGGTACCATCATAGGAAATATATATTGGTTGTACAATTGATTACTATTGTTGTTGTACTGTTATTCTTGTGTGATCTTAATACAATATTTGTTTGTTGGTACCAATTTGTGTGGCTTCACCATTGATCTTTGATAAACAGAATAACACATTTTTGTGCCGTGACTCCTCTCGGGGCTCGGAGGTACACCGTGACCGGGGGGGTTGGGGAGGAGCACGTAACAATACACTGCTTACATCATGAGAGACACCCAATGTATTAGTATTTCCTACATGATGTTACCGAAGTTGTTTTTTAAAGCAGGCAAAAAGATGTACCAAATATCTCCATTTCAAAGGTACTGCTTCACAAAAAGTGTTATTTTGTTTGGCGGTTTAATCCCACCTGCTTTGCCAAGACTGAAAAGTCACCTTTGCAGACATCCTCCATGGCTTGAGACAGGAGAGTGTCCAAGCAGCAATTGGTGAGAAGATCCTGAGGAAATTAAAAACAGTGCAAAAGCTCGATTGCCCAGACCTCGATCCTCTCAAGACATGACCCCTTGTTTAACTGTTGGTATGATCACTCAAGTGGAGTGACAAAGCTCTAGACTCGACTCAAACATGCTGCCCTGATTGAAGCGTATGGCGTCTAAATGACAATTCTGTGATTCGAGATGTACACCAGATGTGCAGACGGTGAGACACGGAAAATGTCCTGTTTAAGTGGTATGCTCTTTGTACCTGTATTTGCTTTCTTCGATCAGCACCAACTGGAACGAGCAGGAGGCTGGCAAGAGCCAGTGCCGGTTGTCCCGCAAGGGCAAAACGTTTTCCGAAAGCCAAAATGTCGAGATCCGCAAGTACAGGACACCTGGTGCAGATGGTAAAAGGGAAGGGTGGGGCGAAATGGATGACTTGCACAGTGTCAAACTTTCTAAAAAACATAAATATTTGAGATTCACAGCAAAGCTGATCGATGGGGGGTTTGATATTCTTCCTATTTCTTTACGTTTAACTCAAACACACAATCCGAAGGAAACTTTCAGGTGTCATTAGGTAATCAAGACACAAGTTAAGGCCATATGGCCCCTCTTGCTTTTTCACATCAACAACCACAGCACTCCCATGTACTGCAGGAGTGATATTATAATTAATATCAAGCACAGAATTCCACCCAAATACTGCCCCACTGGTCCATGCATTGTGAAATACACTGTTACGTTTGTAAGGGGTTGGCAGTGATTACCATAGTCCAGGTAGAATTATATCGGTCGTGTGCTCCGACTGTCATGAAAAAGAAGAAACCCATATTGCATAAGTCGGAAATTTGTTTAGACAGGAAGTCGTGTGAGCGTGTATCTTCGTTCCCATCACGAGGGGGTTTGATAGTATCAGGGTGACAGGGCGGAGCGGATTATGTTAAGGGGATTATGTTAATTAGTTAAGGATTATGGGTGATTAATCCCCTGTATGTAATGGCCTCTGTTATTTTTCCTCTGTTCCTCATGACAATGCAGCACACACACAAGCTAAGAAATCGCGCATTAATAACACGAAATAAAAGTGACCGGAACAATACATTGAACAATACCGCTGGCGCTGCCAGCAGCCACATCACCACATCAAGCAGGCCAGCAAGGCTACGTCCCGAAGAGCAGTGATTGGTCAGGACACCAAGAGCGATGAGATGGCACCAGCTGATAAGAGTGGGGACGCAGACGTCGTCGGATGACGTCAGAGCCTTGAGTACAAAGGAGTTAGAGGACGGACACTTTTCTCTCTCACTTTCTGGGTTTGGTGGTGAACGGTCATGTTCCCGACATTTTGTCCTTTGGTTCGATTGCTCTCTCTGGGCTGGCTTCCATAGCGAACGATCACATATACGGTGCGCTATTGAGCAAGGGACATTCATTGAGAACGGTCACGATTTTATATCTCGCTATGCTTCGGGATTTCACAACGAACGGTCGGAGTTCATAGCGCTCCTGCACGAGGGGAATTCATTGACGAGCATGTGAACATTTTGTAGCGCTCTTGCACCGGGGACATTGGAAGTCTGGATGATCGGGACAACGAGCACGGCTGAGTGAAGGGCACACTGAGGCCTACTTCCTGCCGGGGTCTATGCCGCACCCGGATTGCACGCTCGGGGCCTGGACGATTCCTGACGAGGTTCAAGAGCCGCTCAGAGCTAAGTGCCCACACACACACACATTTTTACTTTCGTTCTTTTATATTTCCCCTTGTGTTGTCTACGGGTCTGTGTGGGGACGTCCCATTTAGGGATCATAGTTTTTATCGTGCATTATTTTGTTACCGCATTTCTTCAATAAAGTCGGTATTTTTGTTCATTAGAAATCCTGTGTCGGTTTGAGTCAACTATCGCAGGTTCTAAGACTGCCGGTGGACCCGTGCAGGTAAGCGCTTGCGGCCCTTCCCCCACTCACCCACCCCCATCAACCCGCGCACGTGTGAAGAAGGTCTACCATTGGATCAAACGCCTCGGAGTTAAAGCTCGTTTGGTCATCTGTCGTCCTGCTGTGTTCACTCCAGGGTAGACACACGACAATACTATGGGATCTTTAGCATTCACAAGAAGAATGGAGACAATAGGTTTTATCAACTGACAAGTGACCAAGGTGTGCCAACTGCAATGGGAGTAAAAATAATGGTGATGTTTTGGGCTTTAAAGAGAGGGTTAGCATTAAGCCAAATAGAGAGGGTTAGCATAAAGCCAAAATAGATGCTGTTCTGAAATGCATTAACCTCTGCTGGTACTCCAACTCAAAGGCAATGTTTGCTTTGGACCAACTACATGGAGGACAGAAAAGAATGCTGAACACACAATCAAGTTGGAAAAGGAAAAAAATAAAGAAACTAGAACGGCACTCAATTGAGAGCATACCTCCACAAAGCTGGACAGTTTTTTTTTTTTTTTTGGATACAAGATCGAGGCTCGTGAAAGAGCGAACATTAATCACACAGAAAGACAAACAGACACACAAAACAAATAACATCGGGAGCGGTAGACAAGATGGGGAGAGAGGGGGAAGGACACAAACACAACATTTGAGAGCAGGGACCGAGAGATATGGAGACATCGAGAGAACTGTGGGAGGGAGAGGGCTTTGGGGGGGAGGCATGGGAAGGGGGGGGGGGGGGGGTGGGAGAGGTATAAAACATATGGACACTGCCAAGACTTCCAGGAAAGAAGTTGGAATTTCAAACAAGGTGGATCTGGGGTGAATTAGTGGGGGTAGAAAAGATCAAGGTTTTGGATGGGGGAAGATAAGAGATGGTGGTGAACAGCTGTTTTGAAGACCTGGAGGGAGGAGTGTGATTGAAGTGAGTGTGGGAGTTTGTTCCAGAGGCGGGAGAAAAGAGGAATGAAAGAGTGAAGGTGAGCAGAGAGCCGAGATTTCGGCAGTTTAACCATCAGAGGGTGGCTGGCAGATCTTGTGCGACCTGTAGGAATATTTGGGGGACAGAGCACAGAGAGAGCTGGGGGAGCAAGGCCGGAGAGGAGTCGGTAGAAGACAGAAAGACCACCTACCTGCCTGCGGTGAGTGAGTGAAAGGCCCTCAGAGATAGCTTCATCGCGGGAGATTCCAATGATTCTGAAAGCTTTGGATTCAACAGCGTGAAGCCGAGCCAGGTGTGAGGCAGGAGCACCAGCCCATAGGGGAGAACAGTATTCCATTGAGCTGCGGATGAAAGCCTTGTATGTGGTGAGGAGCTCAGGTGTGCCTAGGAAGGACTTCGCACGACGGAGGATGCCCAGTCGGCGACTGGCTTTGGAGGCCAGCTTGGAAATGTGGTTTTCCCAAGAAAGATCATGGCAGATGGTGAGACCCAAAAGCTTGAGCGACAGAACTTCTTGGAGAGGATTGTTGAGAAAGTAGATGGGAGGGTTGTCCAGTCGATCTTTTCGGAGAGACATAGTAAGAGTGTGAGATTTGTCAGGATTGAAAGACATGTTCCACATGTTTGACCAGTCTGTGATTTTGTCCAGGTCTTCAGAGTGAGGAGGCTGCAGACTGCCGATCTGAGGGAAGAGGAATGGAGCGGCAGAGAGTGGAGTCATCAGCAAAGAGATACAGAGGATTTTCCAGAGAGTCGGAGAGATCATTGATAAAGACCAGAAAAAGCACAGGGCCCAGCACACTGCCTTGGGGAACTCCAGCCTGAACGGGAAGGGGAGATGAGAGAAATCCATTCAGGGCCACACGTTGACTACGACCAGAGAGGAAGTCCGCAAGCCATGCATGGAGATTTCCATGGATACCATAGGAGGAGAGTTTGGTGAGCAGAGCTGGGTGCCAGACCGTATCGAAGGCACGTGATATGTCAAGGGAGACAGCTCTGATTTCCTGTTTGGCATTGAGGACCTCCATCCATTGTTGAGACAGCAGAAGCAGCATGTCCAGAGTAGAGTGACCTGGTCTGAAACCAAATTGATGATCAGAGATCAAGCCATTGGAGAAGAGGAAAGATTTCATATCCGAAGCAATGATGGATTCCATGACTTTGCTGATAATTGGGAGCAGGCTGATTGGTCTGTAGTTGCAAGGATCTGTTTTTGCACCTTTTTTGTGTAAAGCGGTAATGTTTGCTGATTTCCAGGATGCTGGCAGATGACCTTGAGCAAAGGATAGGGTGAAAAGAACAGAGAGAGGGTGAGATAGAGCAGCAGAGCAGGATTTTAGGACCCGTGGGCTGATGCCATCTAGTCCAGTTGCAGAATCAGAGTCGAGGTTTGACAAAAACTCCTCCACCTTGTCAGGAGAGAAGGTCACAGAGTCCAGGAGCAGTTTGGTTCGACTGGGAAAGGTGGGAACAGAGAGAGATGGGTTTGGGACTAAGGATTTTGAGGCAAACACAGAGTTGAGGCATTCGGCTTTGTCACGTGCGATGTCAACTGTGTGGCCATTTGAGGTAAGGGAGGGGATGGAGGGGGAACAAACACCAGAAACGGATTTGACCAGACGCCACCAGGATTTGGAGGAAGGAGACAGGTTTGAGAGTTCATTCTTGAGTGAGGAGAGATAGTGCTTCCTGGCACTCCTGAGGGTAGACACACACTTGTTCCGAGCTTGGTGGAAGGAACTGAGATTTCCTTCAGTTGGATTAGCCTTCCAAGAGGCAAAGGCAAGTTGTTTCAGGGCAACTGCCTCACCACAAGATTCAGTGTACCATGGACGGGAGGAAGGGTAAGACAACTGAAGGCGAGATGGGATAAATCTGTGCATGAGAGAGATCAGTTTGCTTTGGAAGAATTCCCAGGAAGAATTGATGTCAGAGGCAGTGGAGATGGGAGACCAATCCAGACGATTGATGGCTGCTTGAAGACCGTCCCAGTCGGCCTGAGTGAAATGCCAGACTCGTCGACGCTGAGGAGGCTCTCTGAGAATGGCCAGAGAGATGTCCACTTTGACAAGCACATGATCAGAAGAACCGATTGGAGCAGAAGAAGAGCAGCAGACATTAGCAGGGAAGTTAGTCATAACCAAGTCTAGAAGAGAAGATACTCCATTGGCTGAGATCCGGGTCGGGAAATTGACAGATTGTGTCAATCCCAGTGAGTCACAGAAGTCCTTTGCTGAGGTGCCATGACTGGTGAGAGAGGAACCCACACCCAACCAGGTGGCATGATGACAATTGAAGTCACCACATATGAGGAAGAGAGAGTTGGGATGAGTGGATAGAAGTTGGTCCATGTTGTCAGACAGTGAAATGTAGATGGAGTCATCACTGTTTGGGGGACGGTACAGAACACATATGAACAAAAGGTGGGAGCGGAGAGGAAGCCGTAGCCAGAGGTACTCCTGGGGGTGAGGAGGAGAGAGGGCAGTGCAAGGAGAGTGAGGAAGAGAGTTTTTGATAAAGATAGCCACCCCACCACCAGGCCGAGGCTCAGGTCTATCATACCGGAGGAGGGAGTAACCAGGAAGAGATATTAAGGAATCAGAGACATCTTGAAGGAGGAAAGTCTCTGTTAAGCAGATCAAGTCTGGATTGTCAGAAGCAACCTGTATGGAGAGATCAGTCAGGTTTGAGCGAAGGCCCCGGATGTTTGAGGTCCATACCGTTAATGAAGAGAGAGGGGGAGCATCGGGTACAGGACAGGGGAGGGGAGGAGTAGGGTAAGATGAAGGATGAGAGGGGGAGGTAGGGAGAGCAGTTGTTAGTGTGTCAGCGATTGCAGAAGAGTTCCAAGAAAGGGAAGGATGAGGAGGATGAAAGGTTTGAAGGTGAAGGGATGAGGCACAGAGAGGGGTTGTTTGAGGGGGGGCAGAGGAAAGAAGAAGGTTGGGGGGGGGGGGGGGGTGGAGGTATGAGATAGAAGGGAGACGAAGTGGGGAGGAGGCAGCTTTGAGGAGGAGGGGGGAGGAGGGAGAATTGGAGAGGAATGGTATAGGGGGAGATTTGAATGGGAGGGGTTGGGGGGGAGTTTTGAAGGGGAGGAGTGAGGGGGGAGTTTAGGAGGGGAAGGGCAAGGGGGGAGTTCAGGAGTGGAAGGGCAAGGGGGGAGTTCAGGAGTGGAGGGGTAGGGGGGGAGTTTAAGAGTGGTGGGGCAAGGGGGGAGTTTAGGAGTGTAGGTGCAAGGGGAGGGATTTGGATGGGAGGGGCAAGAGGGGAGTTCAGAAAGTGGATGATTAATGAAAGACGAACATTGAAAACAAATTGGGCTTGTTGTGATTTTCAAGTTAGCAATCCGGTTCAGAATGATGGAGGAGGGATGGAATGAATGTGAATTTAGACCATGTAGTGAGGGAGATGTATAAGATATTGAATTTCTTTTTTTTGAGGTGGAATGAGTTGGAGAGGAAATTGAGAAAAGCCTTTTAAATAGGAAGAAAAACAGCGTGTTGTAAAATACCACTGAGTAAAACACTGAAGGGGAAAGGTTATACATATTTAAATAATATTTAAACAGAACCGTGAACAATCTTATGTGCACAAAAATACCAACGGGGGGAAGAGCCGAGAGGGACCACCACGAGTCACGTGAAGGGCAAACGGTGGATGGCAAGGAGTTAATGGGGGCGGGGCGAACAGCACACCTGGACAGAAAATACAGGATGAGTCAACAGTACACGTGGAGAAAGGAAAATAAATGTTTTTTTTTTTTTGTTTGTTTGTTTGGTTTTTGGAGGTGGGGGGGGGGGGGGGGGGAGGTGGGGATTTAGAACGTTAGACAGAGTATTATGTTTGGGGTAGAAGGGAAAAAAACTAAGAGCCAACAAAACACGATTAAGATAACAAACACCGACGGGGGTACAACTACAAGGCCGCACACGAGGAGCAGAACACGATTAAATAATTACAAGTTACAGGAAATTCAAACCAAAAGTAACTATAATCAAAACAATAACGCATGGACGATAAAATAACGAGTTGAAATTTGACAATCTATCTGGGGAAATGGGGGAGAAACACGTCGTCGAAGAACGAACGAACGAACGAATAAGAATGAATAAACGAATGAGAACAGAGAAGGAAATGTTTTTTTTTGGGATTTTTTTGAGTTGTGATTTACACAAGGAAGAGGGCTATGGGGTGAAAAGATTGGGAAAACAGAGAACGAAAGTTATTGGATCACAAAAACACGGACCGCTGAGAGAAAAACAAAGCCTCAAGGTTGTACAGTGTTCACTGTACAACTACAAGGCCTCAAAACACGACCCGAATTAACACGATTTTCAATACAGGTATGAAAGATTTGCACCGAAAATCTTCGTCGGGAGACAATATATACACCATAAAATAAATAGTTATAACGAAAATACAAATGGGAACAATTACTTAACTTCGATTTCGATGGATAGCATGGAGAGCTGAGAATAAACGAACCCTCGCCAGCAAGACCGGAAACGGAAGTTTACGTTTTGTATCCCATCGATAGGCCGGATCTGCACCCGGACCTTAACCAAAATCGAATTGGCTTGTTCTTGTCAACTACCCAACTCATCCACCAAGTTTTGCCATAATCCATCCACAACCTTTTGAAATATTGTGTTATATATCGTTTTTTGGCCCCATCTCTCAATGGCGAGGAATCATTTAAGAAATTCTCATATCTGGATTCGGAGTCAAATCTTCACCAAAATCGAATCAATTTGTCCTCGTCAAGCACCCAATCTGTCCACCAAGTTTCATCCGAATTCGTCCATAACTTTTTGAGATATCCTGACCACAGTCAGACAGACAGGGATGAAAACATAACCCCCGTCTACCCGAAGTGGCAGAGGTACTAAAACGACAAAAAAAAAAAAAGAGAAATGCTGCGCACGCCATATGCACAATTGCACATGCACACAAATAACGTTAAATGCGATTTTCGGGCGTTCACATTCTGTAAAGCATTTTTTATTGCTGTAAAGAATAATAATTTCTGTTTTTCTGTAAAGGATAATAATTTTATTATTATTCTGTAAATTAATTTTATTATTCTGTAAATTAATTCTGTAAAGATTTTCGGTAAAGCAGCCAATAGCGATGCCTACTTGGTTCAACGGATACTGTACTCTAGGTCCTGAAGGCGATTGGTATACTAGGGCTTTCTGGTGAAGGTGGCAGTAGTCGAGGACCTGGCTTAGATATGTATGCACATAATTTAGGAGAGGATAACTCAACTATTATAGGCTAATATGACCCCAAGGAACAACTTGGGATGTGTGCCAAAATCTCTATCCGGGACGAAAAGCCCGAAATGACCACGCCCTTTTTAAAATGACAACGCCCTTTTTCATCAGAAGTGCAACTTCCGACATAGAAAATCTGTAGCTCCAACGGTTTCGAAGATACAGCTGAGGTGCTCAAAATGTTCAGAATGGCCATGTTTAGGGGGATCATAGAAGAGTGTAAAATTTCTAATTTGATATTTTACGAGAAAATGGCTAAAAACCGTTAGGTCAACTTATTACCATACAACTACCTACATACTGGAATTGCCATATATTTATTAACTTAAACTTTCCGGACTTAGAGCAAAGTTAGAACATTTGTGTCATCTACTAGAGTTGAACTGACAATCTTGAATTTGAACAATACAAGGGATTTTTTTTAAAAGAAAGAAAGCGAGCATTTGGTTAATATAAAGAAATACTATTTTCAATCATTACATACTATTATCAATGGAATGTGAACTTAAAATAAAAAATAAAAAACAAAACATTACTTTAGTAGGCAGCAGTATCTAGAGAGCTTAAATGTTTCAAAGATCAGCAGGGAAATTGTCCAACAGCGAACAATACAACTTTTAACACCACATTAGTACTGTTTATGTGTCATGTAAACCAGGGTCAGGAACATGAAGAGTAACACAACAGAGTCCAGGTATGAGGATGATGAGCAGCGTTCATTCAGTGATAGGGTTTTTACAACAATCACCTCCCTTGCAGTACTTGCAGCACTTGATCCCAGCTACCCTGCAGGGACACCCATTCTTGCGAGCACATTTGCCACACGTGCAGGGATCTGGCAGGCCTTCGGGTTTTGAGATCACAATCTCAGGGACTAATAAACTGCCCCTTCTTACAAAACCATAAGACTCGGCATTCATAATTAATCAAGGTGGCGTCTCTAAATGGGACTTGGACCCACGGCTGCTGTTGGTGATAGCCTCTATGGATATGTTTCCTTGCATTAGTTGAGGTGCAAGTGGTTCTCTCAAAGTCCATCTTGAGGGTATTGCTATCAAATGCAGCGAGAGGCAGGTCGTCAAATGTCTTCAGGAGTGTTGATGGTTTGAGGCACTTGACCAAGAATGTCTCCGCCATCTGTATTGCGCTTTCTGTTAGCTGTGGACAGTCGAAATTCAGGATCAGAGAGGAATTTCCTGGTTGGCGGACAGCGTTCAGGGCTGCAAGTTTAGTTGATATCTTGCTGGTTGTATCGCACCCAGTCAGCGCATGGAGTGCTGGGAGACACTTTGTGAGCTCGTCTCCCAGCGCTATGCAGATATCGTGGAGTGGCAATATTAATCTTTTCACTCCTGAGTTGCGGACGAGCCAGAGCTCTTGGAGGCCAAGATGTCTCCAATTGACTGTGATGTGGTATAACAGGCACACAAAGACATGTGTCACCTGATGACAGCGACATGGATGTAGGTCCTGACCGGTGACTTAGAATGTCCTGCACATGGAACATCATCCTGTCATCAGCTTCCTCGTGTGTGCAGTTGAGCCGAGGGAATGGAGAAGCACACCCAGCTGACACCATCCATGCCTGTGGTGATATACCAAGGTATAGAGGTTTGGTGCCTTGGTAATTGGTGGTGAGCCACTCAACATAGGATGCCTGGAAAGCAGTTTTGCTGATGGAAGACGACCAAAAGTTCTCTAATACCACTGGAACATTTTGGTTCGGTGATATCACATCAAGGATAACCATTTCTTTTGACTTTCCTCTTCCCCCCCTCTATCCATTTTTGATGCTGTCCTCTCTGTAAGTGTCGAAAACGATGTGGATCTCATCACAGTTGTGCCCAGCTTTGGTGACCATAGATGTCAAGGCAATAGCAAAGTCATGGAATGTCTTGATGGGCGGATCAAGCTTCTTTAAGGGGACCTTTCTCACCAAGGCCATGAAGTCGATAACGATGGCGTGGGTTTGTGGGGAGGATTCTGGCCCTTTTTTTAATCTATTAATGGGCACAACTTCAGCAGCTCAGTCCCAAGATGTGATTTGGCACTCTTCCTCAACTAACCATCTTTGTCAATCAAGAAGAACGCAGAGTTGGTGATCTCATGCTGGAGTAGCTCCTCAACAGTGAACCCCCGGTGACACCCATACTCAAAAACATGAGAGCTTTGATTGTCTCATCTTTGATGTCTGCCATGGGAGCCAAATTCAAGGTGATCTTAGGGGACGTAAACTTGATTTTGCTAATAGTTGAGTGTATCGATATCGACCTATTTCTGAACCTGTATTCTTTCAGCTCCTGCGCCAGCTCAGTTGCAACCCGTTTGACAGGTGAAACTCCCAGGGACTCTACCAAGGCCTCTGGAGAACTCTTGGTACAAAGTACCATCTGGGATATTTGTTTGTTATTTGGGTATGTAAAGCAGACGGCGTCTCCATACAGCTCGATGATTAGCTTCTTTACAGCTCTGTTTGACACTATTCCAGCTGAATCCGCATTTAGCCTGTCTCTGATGGAAGTCAGACTGTGTGCTGACCTACTAAAATCAAGCCCAAGGGCTAAAAATCTAGCCTTGAAGGAGTCGTCTCCGGCTGTTACCGAATCCTCCATTTCGAGGTTTTTCAGTATTTCCTAAAATTTAGCGTGATATTTATTGAAATAGCCTTTACAACAATGGTCGTGATATCGGATATCAGCCGCAAAAACATCATCTAGCTCACACATTGCCGCTGTTTCAGTGTGCACTTGGTCCTTGAACAACATGGCCGCATTTAGTAGTTTTTGGGCCATCGGCTTTTCACAGATTCTGAACAATGTGTGTATTTTATTCTGTTTAACTGTCTTGCAACCTGCACCACAAATGATACAGACATTTGTAGTTACACTGGACTTAAATCTCTTGCTGCGTCGCTTAGATGTATCATTAATAAGCCCCTGCTGAAATGGTTCTGATTGTTCTAATGGTTGGGTTATGCTGCCAGTCTTAGCCATATCCCTTTGAAAACTTCTGTTGCAAGGTGAGGTGTGGTATTTTATGATACCCTGCTCTTGCACTGTCAGTCGAAGAACCCTAGCAGCTCGAGTGTCATTACTCTCTGTTTGCTTGGCAAGCGAAACAATATACCCCCTGCCGATTTCACCACTAGAGAGGTACTCAGATCGCTTCTTCTTCTGGCATAGGATGCACTCCTCGAGATTGATCGGCTTGATCGGCTTAGGTGTAGCACAAGGAGCAGCGAGAGGTACCTCATCCTGAATATAAAATAAACATGTTTCAAATTCTCGAACGGCATGGGATATCACTATCACCAATACAATTATACTACTATTAGATTGCTAGGCAAAGCCAAGACTAAAGTTTGCTCTACCATCAAATATTTTCCACCTCAAACAAAAGACCCCTCTTGGCCTCTAATCCGCGGTAGAGGTGGAACCACAACTGTACTGTACTGGGTGTACTGTAACATGCACAAACTGCAAAATGCGTCTCCTTTAACTGCATCCTCCCTTTACCCTGGCGTGGTGCCTTTCTACTTTTCTAACCCACAGAAGCCACAGATATAGGACTAGGTAAATAAATTAAAGCTTGTCTTACCATTTCGCTGTACTTCAGTGAGATATTATCTCTGTGACACTGGATGGATAAGTCATTCTCTCACTGTTTCACTCTCTCCGGATCTTGTAGCACTGGTCCGATGAAGCAGTCTTGTTAGTTTATAATTGAAGGATTATATTAATTAGTAGAGGACCTGGCTTAGACATGTATGCACATAATTAGGAGAGGATAACTCAACTGTTATAAATATATGGCAATTCCAGTATGTAGGTAGTTGTATGGTAATAAGTTGACCTAACGGTTTTTAGCCATTTTCTCATAAAATATCAAATTAGAAATTTTACACTCTTCTATGATCCCCCTAAACATGGCCATTCTGAACATTTTGAGCACCTCAGAAAATCTGTAGCTCCAACGGTTTCGAAGATACAGCTATGTCGGAAGTAGCACTTCTGATGAAAAAGGGCGTGGTCATTTTCGGGCTTTTCGTCCCGGATAGAGATTTTGGCACACATCCCAAGTTGTTCCTTGGGGTCATATTGGCCGATAACAGTTGAGTTATCCTCTCCTAAATTATGTGCATACATGTCTAAGCCAGGTCCTCGACTTCTGCCACCTTCACCAGAAAGCCCTAGTATACCAATCGCCTTCTCTAAGGGAGGTTTTCCTTTATTTGAGAGCACACAAAAGGAAAAAAAACCATCAGTTTGACCATCACATCACAAGTTCAAAGGGAAACCTTAAAATTGCATGTGCCATACAAATGCCATACCGATTGGGAAGTTTGCGGTGTATCCACAGAGATAATTAATTACTCTGAAAGTATGCCAGAGTATGGCAGGTTAAAGGAAAGAAAAACAATAATCACCCTACAATGTGAAAGAAAGATGGAAACTAAAAGCATGCAGATGAAATTCGACTGCTGTACACCAGGGATGAAGCTGCTATGAGGAATGCTCACTTAGAAGCTGCTAATGGAATGGACAAAATCGAGTAGCAAGGCGAGGCCGAGAGAAAGCCAAAATCCAAACTGGGATTCCAAATAGCAAAAGCCTTTTAAATATACATTTGAATGAACCCCACATCAAATGGGATCAAACCTGAGCAGGAGGAGGAAAGATTGCCGGCAAGATTTCTGTTGTTCTGGAATTTCCAAGCTCAGCACTGCGGGAGCACAATCCATCATGACATCCATTAAGGTTAACAGTACACTTATGGAACCGATTTCAAAACACCACCAAGCAGCACTAGGAAATGCAACAGTAAACGAATTGATATTAAAGGAGTCACCAAATATCAAATTATTCACAAAATAATGTTTTTCGCTTGACGTTTTGAGAGCCTGAGTCAACTCCACCATTGAAACATCATTCACTTGGAATTTGGAGCAAACGTTCACGAACCTTCCATTAACGGAGTCAAGATCGCCGCTGTCCACATTCTTGCCAGGTTGGGAATCTAAGCAAAGACAACTTGTAATCATGAGTACATGGAATATGGGAAGCTTGCATTATGAGAAATGGACAAGAGAATGGAGAGAGGAAAGAAAGGACAGTATATCAAAGTTAAGCAAAATGGAGCAACTTGAAATCATCAGTGGGTTTGGTCAGTTGACATCAACACCAACTTTGGTCAAATGCTTTAAACTTGTATTCAGAGTAACAAACAGTCGATACAAAAATCCGTTTTCTGATCGAGTCCAATACCAGCCCAAGCCATCACACCAGAACCACCCCAGGCGTTCCTCTCAAGGACACTTGTCACCATCACACGACCTTCAACATCGCCCCACTCTCACACGTCCATCGGCGGGATCAATGCAGTAACGACCCTCGTCAGTGAAGAGGACTCATCTCGACTGTTGGTGACACCAGATCACACAAGGTCTGGCTCATGCAAGTCTGTCCTGACGGTGATGTTGAATCAGCATTGGACCTCTAGCCGGTCTTCTGCATTGCAGCCCTCTTTCACGAAGTGGGCATTGGATTGTTTTGGGATTGATAGGCCTGCCATTGATTCCAACCGTTACGGACTGTTTCACTAGCTGACTGGAAGCGTTGTTGCAGGTGACTCTGATGAATGTGTTGACCCTGACGTGCTGTCGTCACCTTTTGTTTACCTGAGAGCTGGCTGCAATGAATCTCTCCTGGAGACAATAAATGGTGGACATGTGGACGCTGAAAGTGTTGGCAACCCGCTGTACACCGTCACCAGCTTGCAATTGCCCCATGACTCTCTCCCTCTCAAACCGTCACATTCGTAACGTTACCGTTGCTGATGTTAGTTGACTGATGCAAGAACAACACGAGGCAGGCCTTTAAGAACCACACCCCCATGGACAATTTGTGATCCTTGTTGCACACGTTCAGTATGTGTGCATGCATCCAATCATAACCTTAACTTTGAACACAGGTAACGCCAAAGATCACGTGATCCACGTCCACCACACACGCCGCCAGTGCCGTTTAGGAGCTTGCAACAAAACCTCATACAAAAACAACCACATTCATGAGCTGATGGTGTAGTATTGTAATATACCAAAAACAAACATGCGATTTGTCTTCAGGATTTGCGTTTCTTTTGGTGTTCAGTATATGTATTAAATATATCATGTATCGTATGTGTGCATATGATATACAGTACATGTCACATATAATATGTATGCAAATAGCATACAGTATAATATGTCAAGTATAATGTGTACATTATATACAGTACAAAATACCAAGTATAATGTGTGTGTATATATAATATACAGTATGTCATGTACAATATGTGTGCATAAAATATACAGTACAGTATATTATGTCACGTATAATTTGTGTTTAAATCATAATCGTGCACATGTATGTGTGAATCATAATTTGTGTGCGTGTGTGTGTGTGTGTGTGTGTGTGTGTGTGTGTGTGTGTGTGTGTGTGTGTGTGTGTGTGTGTGTGTGTGTGTGTGTGTGTGTGTTTGCAGGGGCGGCCACCAATCCTCATCTCCACATGTGTCTCTAAGACTAAACTGAGCCTTCCCTCCTGATTTATCCATCTTCACCCCAGCAGCAAGGAACAATGACTCATGGACAAAGCCATCTCCTTATCCATGCTGCGCCCAAAAGAGCCTTCCCCGGGACTGGAGCATCCAGCTAAACCAAAGCAAGGAATCACGATTCATAGACCAAGCCATCTCCTCATCTGTGCTACGCCCAATGGGGCCTCCCCCACCCCCCCCCCCGTCACTGTAGTGTGTGTGTGTGTGTGTGTATATGTGTGTGTGTGTGTGTATGTGTGTGTGTGTATGTATGTGTGTGTGTGTGTATGTGTGTGTGTGTGTATGTGTGTGTGTACGCATACGCACACGTTACATCAACTGCCACCGCTAGCTTGTACTAACTGGAAATTGGATGAACCTGACACCTTTCATCCATGGATATGTCTCGTATTTCACACACGTCCGAATTGCATTCGAGAGCAGAACAATTATGGATAACCATTTTTAAATTGTCACTTTTTCGTCGAAATGCTGAAAAATTATTTTTAAAAGACGATTTGAATTGCACATTTCACGCTAGTAACAACCATAACAACAACATGCATTTTAAGGCCATTTTCCCTGCCAGAGTGGGGGTTAGCCTTGCGGTCCCAATGACAATGTTCTCCATTTTGCCCTATTTTCTGCATCTCTCCTTGTTAACCCCCTTTCCCGCATTTCTTCTTCCACCATCTTTAGCCCAGTCTTTCTCGGTCTTCCCCGTCCTCTACTTCCATCTACATTCATTTCCATCACTCTTCTCAACCAGTCACTTTCATCCTTCCTCAACACAAAACCAAACCATCTCAACCTGTTCCTCTTCACAGCATCAATCACAGGCTCTATTCCCATCATCTTTTGCAATTCATCATTTGTCTTTCTCTCTCTCAACGATACTCCGCACATCCACCGAACCATTCGCAATTCCACCCTTTCCAGCCTTCGTTGCTGCTCTACGTGCATTACCCATGTCTCGCTCCCATAAATCATAACACTTCTCACACATGCAGCATACACCTTTCCCTTCAGCTTCAAAGACATTCCCCTCCTCATCAGCACGCCACTCAGTTCCCGAAACGACTTCCATGCACATCTCACTCCAGCAACCATTGCCGAGTCTGATCCACCTTCTCCATTCAGCATGTCTCCGAGGGAGCAAAATATTTTCACACCTTCCAGCTTCACGCCGTCTCCAAGATCCAACTCAACATTTCCTCCATCTGCAGCTCCCTCTGTGCACACCTTACATTTGAATGGAGCTGCCACACTGGTTAATGACCCTCTCAGACCACTACATTTTTGATGAACCCACTCAGCGCACATTGTACATTGAATGGAGTTCACTCTGACACCCTTCCTGCACACAGCACATGGCCACTTCCCAGTTCTTTCCACCCCAACACATGCTTTACCACTTGCCATCACCTTCGTCTTTCCGATATTCACCTTCAGACCTTTTGTCTCCATACATTCCTTCCACTTGTTCATCTTTTCCTTCAGTCCATCCATACTTTCCGCAATCAACACCAGATCACCTGCATACAACAACTCCCACGGTAAACCCTCCTTTACGTTCTGAGCCAGCACCTCCATCACAGCTACAAATAGTAGTGGACTTAGTACCGACCCCTGATGCACTCCCACCTTCACGTCAAACTCACCACTGTTCCCGTCCTTTGTCCTTACAGCTGTGCGCGCTCTTTTGTACATTGCCATCACTACTCTGATCAACCATTCCTCCACTCCTAACTTCCTCAATGCCCATGTCAATACTTCGCGTGAAACCGTATCGAATGCTTTCTCCAGTTCAACAAACCCAAGAAACAACTTCTTCCTCTTCTCCATGTACTTCTCCTGAAACTGCCTCACAATAAAGAGCGCGTCGGTCGTTCCCCTTCCTGGCATAAATCCAAACTGCATTTCATTGATCTTCACCTTCTTCCTTATCCTCCTCTCCAACACCCTTTCCAATACCTTCATTCCATGCTCCAATAACGTTATCGCTCAGTACGAGCCACACTCCAGAGGGTCACCTTTCCCCTTGTATAGAGGGATGAGGGTACTCAGTTCCCAATCCACTGGAATGCGGCCTTCTTTCACCACCAGCTTACAGATCTCTGTCATTGTCTTCACACCCCAACTTCCTGCTGCCTTTAACATATCTCCCACAACTCCCGTCGACCCTCCTTCTTTTCTACTCTTCATTGCTTTTATCGCTTCCTCAACTTCCTTCTCAGTTATCTTCTCTGCCGGTCCTAAAACTGGGTTACTCTCTATGTTGCCATCCCATTCATTCTCTGTATTCAACAGCATTTCCATATATATTTTCGATCTTCCTTTAATTCCATCTGGGACCACAACGATTTGTCCCACTTCATCCTTCAAGCAACTCACCCCCATCACGTCACACCTTTCTTTCGCTATCTGCTTTGCAATCCTGAATACCGCTCTCTGACCCTCTTCCGAATCCAAGCGTTCTCCGAACATTTGCCTACATGCCTCCTGCGCCGTTGCTACCTCTTTCTTTGCAGCCTTCTTGGCTGCCTTATAACTTTCATGCTCTGCTTTTTCTGCTCCCACACCCTTCACCTTCTGCCACTCTTTGAACTTCTTCCTCTTCTCGTCAATCCTCTTTCCGACTTCATCATCCCACCACCATGTTTCCGAGTGCCTCGGTGGTCCTTTTGTCCATCCACATACCTCACCAACGGCTCCCAACAGACTATCTTTCATTGACATCCAGCTACTTTCAAGCTCAACCACATCATCCTCTACCCTACTCAGCCTCTCTTTTAATGCCTCCCCTTACTGTCACCTCTTTCAACCTCCACACCTTCATTCTCGGTTGGTACTTCACCCGCCGAACTCTCCTCGCACCTTTCACCCTTATGTCGCAGAAAACCAAGTGGTGCTGTGAAACAGCCTCCTCCCCCGGGATCACCTTTGTGTCCCGGAGGTGCCCCCTATCTCACCTACGCACCATCAGGTAGTCAACGGTTGCCGTCGACCCACCTGACGTGTATGTAACAAGCTTATTATCCTCTTTCTGGAACTGAGTATTACAAATCAACAAATCAGCTCCATCAGCAAACTCCAAAATCCTTTCACCTTCTCCATTTCTCACACCATATCCGTAACCCCCATGAACTCCCTCAAAAAGAAGGTCTTTCTGTCTTCTACCGACTCCTCTCCGGCCTTGCTCCCCCAGCTCTCTCCGTGCTCTGTCCCCCAAATATTCCTACAGGTCGCACAAGATCTGCCAGCAACCCTCTGATGGTTAAACTGCCGAAATCTCGGCTCTCTGCTCACCTTCACTCTTTCATTCCTCTTTTCTCCCGCCTGTGGAACAAACTCCCACACTCCCTTCAATCCCTCTCCTCCCTCCAGGTCTTTAAAACAGCTGTTCACCACCATCTCTTATCTTCCCCCATCCATAACCTTGATCTTTTCTACCCCCACTAATTCACCCCAGATCCACCTTGTTTGAAATTCCAACTTATTTCCTGGAAATCCTGGCAGTGTCCATATGTTTATACCTCTCCCACCCCCCCCCCTTCACATGCCTCCCCCCCTTCACATGCCTCCCCCCTTCACATGCCTCCCCCCCAAAGCCCTCTCCCTCCCACAGATCTCTCGATGTCTCCATGTCTCTCGGTCCCTGCTCTCAAATGTTGTGTTTGTGTCCTTCCCCCTCTCTCCCCATCTTGTCTACCGCTCCCGATGTTATTTGTTTTATGTGTCTGTTTGTCTTTCTGTGTGATTAATTTTCGCTCTTTCACGAGCCTCGATCTTGTATACAAAAAAAAAAAAAAAAAAAAAAAAAAAAAAAAAAAAAAAAAAAAAAAAAAAAAAAAAAAAAAAAAAAAAAAAAACCGTCCATACGCCTTCCCACATGTCCATTTAGGTCTCCTCCTACCACAACAACTTCCTCGTCTTTCACGTTTTCCATCAGCTTCTCTATCACACACCAGAACTTGTCCTTCTCTTCATCGCTCCAAAAAACAACCTGCGGAGCATATCCCGAGATGACGTTCACCAAGAGCTTTCCAATCATCATTTTCACCATCATCAACCGATCACTCACTCTAGTCACACTCACCACACTGTCTGCAAACTCCTCAGAAACCAGGACACCAACACCATTCACACCCTCCTGGCACCCTTGCCACATAAACTTGTATTTCTGTCCCTGCCTACCCTTCACCATTCTCACACCACTTCCCTTCCATCTCGTCTCTTGCACACAACATAAGTCCACTCTTCGTCTGACCAATACTTGCACCACTTCTCCTGGTCTCGCTGTCATTGTCCCTACATGCCATGTCCCAAACCTCAGAAACCGATCTCCACTTTGGGCTGTACCCTGCCCATATGTCGTTGTAAATGTCAGAGTTCTCTTTTTGAGGCAATGTTTTCACGGCCGGATGCCCTTCCTGACGCCAACCCTCTTACGACGCGCAGGGATACGGTGTACCTATTCTAAACCAGGGTACACACCGGGATTTCACGCTAGCAACACAACAACAACAACAACAACATGCATTTTAAGGCCATTTTCCCTGCAAGAGCGGGGGTTAGCCTTGCGGTCCCCATGACAATGTTCTCCATTTTGCCCTATTTTCTGCATCTCCCCTTGTTAACCCCCTTGCCCGCATTTCTTCTTCGACCATCTTTAGCCAAGTCTTTCTCGGTCTTCCCCGTCCTCTACTTCCTTCTACATTCATTTCCATCACTCTTCTCAACCAGTCACTTTCATCCTTCCTCAACACATGACCAAACCATCTCAAACTGTTTCTCTTCACAGCATCCATCACAGGCTCTATTCCCATCATCTTTCGCAATTCATCATTTGTCTTCCTCTCTCTCAACGATACTCCACACATCCACCGAACCATTCGCATTTCCACCCTTTCCAGCCTTCGTTGCTGCTCCACGTTCATTACCCATGTCTCGCTCCCATAAATCATAACACTTCTTACACATGCAGCACACACCTTTCCCTTCAGCTTCAATGACACTCCCGTCCTCGTCAGCACGCCACTCAGTTCCCGAAACTTCTTCCATGCACATCTCACTCGAGCAACCGTTGCCGAGTCTGATCCACCTTCTCCATTCAGCACGTCTCCTAGGTAACAAAATGTTTTCACACCTTCCAGCTTCATGCCATCTCCAAGATCCAACTCAACATTTCCTCCATCTGCAGCTCCCTCTGTGCACACCTTACACTTGAATGTAGCTGCCATACTGGTTAATGACCCTCTCAAACCACTACATTTTTGATGAACCCACTCAGCGCACATGGTACATTGAATGGAATTCACTCCGACACCCTTCGTGCACACAGCACACGGCCACTTCCCAGTTCTTTCCACCTCACCACATGCTTTACCACTTGCCATCACCTTCGTTTTTCCGATATTCACCTTCAGACCTTTTGTCTCCATACATTCCTTCCAGTTGTTCATCTTCTCCTTCAGTGCATCCATACTTTCTGCAATCAACACCAGATCATCTGCATACAACAACTCCCACGGAAAACCCTCCTTTACGTTCTGAGCCAGCACCTCCATCACAGCTACAAATAGTAGTGGACTTAGTACCAACCCCTGATGCACTCCCACCTTCACCTCAAACTCACCACTGTTCCCGTCCTTCGTCCTTACAGCTGTGCGCGCTCTTTTGTACATTGCCATCACTACTCTGATCAACCATTCCTCCACTCCTCACTTCCTCAATGCCCATGTCACTACTTCACGTCGAATCCTATCGAATGCTTTCTCCAGATCAACAAACCCAAGAAACAACCTCTTCCTCTTCTCCATATACTTCTCCTGCAACTGCCTCACAATAAAAAGCGCGTCTGTCGTTCCTCTTCCTGGCATAAATCCAAACTGCATTTCGTCAATCTTCACTTTCTTCCTTATCCTCCTCTCCAACACCCTTTCCAATACCTTCATTCCATGCTCCAATAACTTTATCGCTCGATAAAGTCCAGAGGGTCACCTTTCCCCTTGTATCGAGGGACGAGGGTACTCAGTTCCCAATCCACTGGAATGCGGCCTTCTTTCACCGCCAGATTACAGATCTCTGTCATTCTCTTCACACCCCAACTTCCTGCTGCCTTCAACATATCGCCCACAACTCCCGTCGGCCCTCCCGCTTTTCTACTCTTCATTGCTTTTATCGCTTCCTCAACTTTCTTCTCGGTTATCTTCTCTGCCGGTCCTAAAACTGGGTTACTCTCTATGTTTCCATCCCATTCATTCTCTGCATTCAACAGTATTTCCATATATCTCTTCCATCTTCCTTTAATTCCATCTGGGTCCACAACGATTTGTCCCACTTCACGATTTGTCCCGGGGTACACACCGTTACTAGCGTGATTTCACGCTCGTAACGGCAGGTTTAAAGTGCCCGGCAAACAGAACTGAGTCAGTGTAAACACACACACACACAGAACATGGGCAAATAGCCTTGTGAGCATTCATACGTCATATCGAAAGTCACGATTGACAAAGTAGATATAAGGTTAATAAAAGGGAAATAAAATAATAATGCCAGGTTAAGAAAATCAATGGATCAGCTTGTCACCCATTGGTGTCTTTATCAAACATTGGAAAGAGAAAGGAAGACAAATTGGAAGACAAGCAACCTTACTTAGACTTTCAAATCCTTGTCTCTACTATGGTTTAAAAATCTCTCCACTTTTAAACTTCAAAATATTAAAAATAAAAAGTGAAAAGGTAAACCCACCTGCCACATGCATTTGAAAGAATTGAGCTTCACCAGCACTTCTCCAAGTTGATTCAACTGCCAAGTGACAGATAAAGCAGAATGCTAGTTCAAACTCTTCTGGATTCACACATTTGTTAAAGCCTCAATCCACCTGAATGGCTTTTACGTGCAATGACAAAAGTATGTTGTCGACAATCATTTTACATATGGTATGCAAAACAGGTGCCGTAACCTGAAAATATACAACAAAATAATAACAACTAGAGAGCTCATGGAACACGTTACCCTGTGCAGTGTTAAAATATCTACTTCAATTCAAATAAAATAATGATTTTAAACATCGTAAAAAACTATTCCAGAAGTTTAGCATGATTGAACCCTTATACACTACCTTATACACCACCCTATTTAACATGTCTAAGTAGTTCTAAACGGAATGGTTTTGAAAGTGCAAAGAAGGCAATTTGGGTTCGACGTTGTTCAAATATATAATTCAATTTTAATTAAATAAAGATTGTTCATAAGAAAGCATGGAAAGAGCAGAGGGAGCAAGACCATGAAGGAGGCAGTGGAAGACAGAGACCATCGTCCTGTCTGCGATGGCGAGTGATAGAACCTAAGACTCAGCTTCATCACAGGAGATTCCAATAATTTTGAAGGCCTTTGGTTTCCACGGTGTCAAGCTGAACAAAATGTGAGGCAAGGGAGCCAGAACAGAGGGGTCCATTAAGCTGTGGATGAAGGCCTTGTAGGTGTATAGGAGTTCAGGTGTGCCAACAAAGGACTTTGTACGACAGAGGACACCCAGTTGGCAGCTGGCTTTGGAGGCCAACTTTGAAATTCCATTGAGAGTCATACATTGGCTACAAGCCTAGAGGAAATCAGTAATCCATGTGAAGAGTTGGCCTTGGATGTCATAGGCAGAGAGTTTGGAGAGTAAGGCAGGCTGCTAGACTGTATCAAAAGCATGAGATATGTCCAGAGAGATGGCCCTGAACTCATGTCTGACATTGAGGGCCTCCACCCATTGTTGGGAGAGTGGAAGCGGCATGCCCAATGTGGTGAAATTGTACCCAAGTTGCGATCTGGTGCCATACAACTACTGACCACTACGGGGCTACTATAAGATCTTGGCTCCGAAAAGTGAAGGGCACTCCTGAGACATTTATCATGCTTTATCCACGTGTATGCTTAGAATGGTAAGGGGAATCTCATTGCATATCGCTTGCTTATTTGCTTGAATGCCATACTGCTTATATGATTGACGTATATTGATCCTACGATTGCCAATTCTCTTTTAGATATTTCTGGAGTTCGATTCTGATTAAACTCACCTTCCGAGACACTGTTGTAGATCTGATTATTTTACAACACCCAACATGGAGTAACGTGGTTTGAAACCAAATTGGTGATCTGAGTCAAGGTTGTTGGAGTAAAGGAAGGACCAACTGCAATGATGGATCAACTGTGATGATGATGATGATGATGATGATGATGATATCACTTGTGATGATGGATTCCATGACCTTGCTGATTGGAAATAAGCTGAAAGGTCTGTAGTTAAGGGGATCCGTTTTTTTCACCTTTTTAAGTAATGTGGGGATGTTTGCTGACTTCCAAGCAGATGGAACATGACCAAGAGAATATGAAAGGGTAAAAAGGGCACAGAGAAAGAGAGGAAGTGCTAAAGGTATTTTTCTAAAACCCGACCATCTTCGAAAGGCTTTGGTCATCACCCTTTCTGCGGAATCTTTCCTTTCCTTTCCACCATACCAATCGCCATGCTTCCTACTTCTTCCCCACCCACCTCGCAGTGCCTTTCTTTGGTACAGTCTCCCCAGCGGTGTTCCCGACTTATATCAACTTGCACCAATTCAAGTCTTGAATCAATTGTTTAGAACTCATTAAATTTTATTACATTTTTCCCATCTTCTCTCTTTGATTTTTCATGTAGAAGGGCCCCTCATGGTTTTGGCCTTGCCCATCCCCCTGTGGAGCTAACATGAAAAAAAATTCTCACCAGACCATAGGTGAACAGTTTTTGAAGAACTCCAGCCCAGAGATTCGCATCAGAAATAGCATAGTCCAAGCTCAGCTGTGCTACCAACTGCACTGCCTGAAGAACACAAGTACAGGACATGTAAAAACATCTCAATAGTTCAGAATTTCTGCACCTTATAAGAGAACACAGGTGCATGAACAATTTACATTACAGAAACAAATATAATTGGAACCATCAAAACAAGGTGCCTCGCAACGCAAGTCCTGCAAGTCTTTTGATAATGAGCTCACATGTGCAGCGTGCTCAAAATAGAAAGGCATAGTACGCTACAAATTAGAGATCTAAATTATTTGTGACCCAAATTCGTCTTCGGAGTTCAAGACAAAATGGCATTGAAAATCAGCAAAGCTGTAAAAAAAGTGTTCATTTTTGAATGGTAAAAATATTTTTTTGTTTAATCCAAGGCTCATAACACTGGCCAACAAGTCGTTGTCATCAGATACAATTATAGGTAGGCTAGATAGCTCTTGATAACCTGCAAGCCAGAGGTTCAAGTTGAGAATGCTGAATGGCCAACGAATGTTTCTGAAAACAAGCATTCTGAGTATTGCGCTGCAATACATGTCCCCTACCGGCAGTCTGTCGTCCGGAAAACTCTTGGGGAAATTACCAAGGGTTATTTATCCACAGGTTCCGAATCGTTCCCAATCGCTAATTACCTCAGGACGGGCTCACCTGTGATTCGCACTCGGGACTTCGATTTATACACCTTGCAGACAGGTCAGCAGAAGCACGAGAAAATAAGTTTTTGATAAAGAACCTTTCGAGTCGCTAAATATCAGTAATTTATTATATTTTCCGGTTCACGATCAATGATCGATGTGCATATATATGTTGTTCGGCTTGGCTCCGCCCCTCCCGAAAGCGAGCGCTGTGTCGCGCTGTTGACATTCGCGAGACGAGGCTGAGGGCACGCGGTGCGGCTTGAGGAGAACTCCAGAATAAACAAGACATATCCATTTAAAAAATATTTTCGTTTAATTAACGATATCTGCCAAACCACGTGCCCTATCGCAAATTCCAAAAGGACATTTTAGTAGACTGACATGCTGAACAGATCTGTGAAATTTCCCCTCGATTGGATCAAAAATGAGGGAGGAGCTCGGTTTTAAAGGTCTTATACCGACTTAAAGACAGACTTAAAGTCTTACCGACCGACCGACTTAAAGTCGGTCTTCTACCGACTCCTCTCTGGCCTTGCCCCCCCAGCTCTCTCTGGGCTCTGTCCCACAAATATTCCTACAGGTCGCACAAGATCTGCCTGCAACCCTCTTCTGGTTAAACTGCCAAAATCAAGACTCTCTGCTCACCTTCACTCCTTCATTCCTCTTTTCTCCTGCCTCTGGAACAAACTCCCTCACTCTCTTCAATCCCACTCCACCCTCCAGGTCTTTAAAACAGCTGTTCACCACCATCTCTTATCTTCCCCCATCCAAAACCTTGATCTTTTCTATCCCCGCTAATTTCACCCCAATTCCACTTTTTTGAAATACCAACTTCTGTCTTGGAAGTCCTTGGTGTCCTTGTGTTTTATACTTCTCCCACCCCCTTCCCCCAAGCCCTCTCCCTCCCACACATCTCCCTGCTCTTAAATGTTGTGTGCTCTCAAGTGTTTGTGTGCTTCCCCTTCTCTTGTCTTCCGCTCCCTCTTTTTATATATTTTGTTTGTCTGGTTGATTTGTTTGTGAAGTAAATGTCAGCTCTTTCACGAGCCTCGATTCAGTATCCAAAAAAAAAAAAAAAAAAATGCTTAAAAACGTCATAACTCTGAAACCATGTGATGCATGACGTCATGCTCGCTGACTTTTTTTTATTCGTCATGGGTATGCGATCCTGCCTGCAAAGTTTGGCCTCGATCTGTTCAGCCGTTGCAGAGAAAAAGGTTTTTTTTGTGTTTTCACGAAAAACAACATGGCGGCCGAACCACGTGACCTGTGACATCATAATTACCATTAAAATATTCTACAGACCGAGTCCCCCCTACGGTGAAAATTTGATCTCAATCAGTCCAATTATTGCAGAGAAAATCTTTTTTAAAGGAAATTCAAACTTAAAATGGCACTGAGTTAAGGATCATCAGAATTATCAGAATTCCCAAAGTTCAAAGTGCCATAACTTTGTCAAAAATGACCGAAACGTCGTGAAGTTCGAACTTGACCTGTATCCTATCATGAGGAAACCATTTGCCAAGTTTGAAATCTTTAGCGTTAAGCGTTTAGAGAAAAAGTCCGGAAAACTGTTCTTTGCGTGACGGACTGACGGACTGACAGACGGAGGGACGGAGTGCAAACCTATAGTCCCCTCCGGTGTACCCCGGTAGGGGACTAATAATGGGATTCGAATCGCACGCAAGACTCACATGAGGTTCCTGATTGTGATTTTTCCAAAGGCCTTTGATTATTCCTTCTTTGGACGATGATTGAAAGGCCTCAAAAGTGTAGGGAATGTTCAGGGACTCCAGCTTGGACAGGTAAACACAACTCTTCAGATAACACCTTTGGGAAGGCATGGAAAAAGAAGCAGAATTGACTTCAAAGCTTCAAAGCACAAAAATAAAAATAATTTTGGGAGATCAATAAGCCAGATAATCGTGTTTTAAAATCTGACTATTTTCACTTCCATGATGAGAATGAGCTCCACAGCATTAGTCAGCGAGAGAACCCCTGAGAGGCACAGAATCCTTTCTTCAATCATGGACGTCAGGTCATCTTCAAAGACCATGAATTACGCATGCTGCAAGGTCTCTCGACTGATTACAAATGCATTATTTCCAATTTTGGACATTGCCCAGTTGTGAAATCAAGCTATTTGAAGGACATCCTCATCAAATAATTTGGTGAAGGCATCGGATTACACGAATGCAACTTGTCTGCCCCTCCCTTTATTGTTTTACGTGTCTGTTTATGTTTTTTTGTTTTATGTGCTAATATGTGTTTGATGTGCTAGCTCTTAAACGAGCCTCGATCTTGCATACAAAAAAAACAAACAAAAAAACCCTCCATATCTCTTCAAAAGACTTCATGGTTGTGTCACTTTAATCCTAAAGTTTGAAAAACTGCAAGTTCATCTTGCATCTAATTTGACCTTGCCACAAAGTTTCTAGTTCGAATAAGCATCCTTTCAAGGAATAATGCACTTTGGCTCATGGAAAGCAAATGCAACAATGAAGCCCATTGGCATTTCATCATGAGAGATAATCATCTCATTCTCATGGATGAACCTAGCATTACCAAAAATACAAGCTTCTTGTGAAACAGCATCAACATACTAAGCAGAGGGAATTTGCTTCTGTGGATACCTATGGCTTTCAATAGACCAGTTAATGATGGCGGACCGGTAATGATGATGACCGGCGATGACGTCATGCAGCTCCTGGAGATGGAATAGGAAAGGAGTGATGTACAATATCGGGTCGGTTCCACACAGGTCTATATGGTCAAGCCAAACTCTAAATTTAGCCAAAGTGGTTCAAAGGTGTAATCTCGTCAATGACACATTCAGTCCTCAGTTTGATAGAGTACATCACTCCAAAATTGGTACCACCTGCTGGTACCGAAAGAGTACACCAGTTTTAGTTATATGTGACCCCACCAATATCAAACCCACAAGCAGACAGCACAGAGGAAAAGCCCATTGCCTGATGAGTTATCTTACCAGCGATCTTAAAGACCATCTCAACTGCTTTGAAACGAGATGATCAGAAGTCTTACAAACAAACAAGATGTGCTTATAGGGGATACTATAAACAGTGGATGTTGTACCACAGCTGCTCCATGGATTTGTGAGTAACTTTCTCGATGGTTTTGGAGTCAGCAATGTGGAGAAGGCAGCGCAAGGCACGAGCTCGCTGACCATAAGTCACGCTCACATCCGAAAATGTCTGCAATTTAACAAAGGAATGGTCAATGAATCCTCAACTCTTTGACACAGATGACACAGAGGCAGCAACCATTCATCACCTTTGCAGATTTTGAATCAAAAAGAGAAAAAACGTTTGTGTACATCTGTAGAACCAAACAATATAGATTTTATCCCTTATGAAGAGCAAAACAGTTAATATTGCCATCCTGATGGATGGATATGTGAGGAAAAAAAAACTACAAGGCATTGAATAGAAAAAAAGAAATACACAATGAACAAAGCAAATCAATAAATATAAAGAGCGAAGACAAAAAAAAACGAAGTAAGACGAATTTGTAACAGCACACAATACAGTACACACATAATGTGTTGAATTATTGATATGACAATGTGAAAAGCAGGAATGTCATTATCACCTTACTCTCAAATAATCAGGTGACATTGAGTGGCACTGTGAAATGGGAAGAAGATTTGATCATAAGTGGATGATTAATCCACAAGCGAAAACCCACACCTTCCACATTCGTTACCATAGGAACTAGCCTGACTTCATTTTCAGAATAAAATGCCCAACTGCTTTGACGCACCAGATCTGCCACGGTGAACAGAAAATGAGCACCGTCATCAGGTGGAAGAGCCTGCAGAAGGTAGATAAGCCTGTACGAAGGATGCGACACAAAAAAAACATCCATTATTTCAAAAGAACATGACTTGTCAAGATGTATGTACACATCCATCTTGCACAGACAACATACCGCGGAGAACTGACAAAACCAAAAGAAGAATCAGTTGATGTTAAACGAACCCGATCATTTCGAGGTTTGTTTCCATCAAAAGAACCTTGACATTTTCAAACAAAACATCTCCTTCGCACCCCTTCATTTTAAACTATCCACCAATTAGCTTAACGCCAAGCTAATTTATATGCATCAACTTCTCATCTCAAAATGGCAAGTAGGAGAAAATTTAACACCACGTATGTTACACAGATCTGGGCTAAAATGTATTTAACTGTTCGAGGGCTATTGGCCAAGATCGTGGCCCGCATCATTGTTCAATGATCTGTATTGTTTGTTGCTATTTAAGTGTTTGTTCCCAAACGATTGTCTCCGATGGATGCCTTATAAACGACAGACATTTTATAGTTTGCCTGAAAAATACCATATTTTAATACTGCATACTTACAATTTCAACACTCAAACAGTTGAAAACAAAACAAACGAACAAGGTTTATCCAAATTTTCTCTTCACTTTTTTTGTTGATTCCAACACCTTTTTTGAGACCTCTACTTTTTTTCTTTTTTTTTGTACACTGAATCGAGGCTTGTGAAAGAGCTGACATTTACTTCACAAACAAATCAACCAGACAAACAAAATATATAAAAATAGGGAGCGGAAGACAAGAGAAGGGGAAGCACACAAACACTTGAGAGCACACAACATTTAAGAGCAGGGAGATGTGTGGGAGGGAGAGGGCTTGGGGGGGAGGAGGCGTGGGAAGGGGGGGGGGGGGTGGGAGAAGTATAAAACACAAGGACACCAAGGACTTCCAGGACAGAAGTTGGTATTTCAAAAAGGTGGAATTGGGGTGAAATTAGCGGGGATAGAAAAGATCAAGGTTTTGGATGGGGGAAGATAAGAGATGGTGGTGAACAGCTGTTTTAAAGACCTGGAGGGTGGAGTGGGATTGAAGAGAGTGAGGGAGTTTGTTCCAGAGGTGGGAGAAAAGAGGAATGAAGGAGTGAAGGTGAGCAGAGAGTCTTGATTTTGGCAGTTTAACCATAAGAGGGTTGCAGGCAGATCTTGTGCGACCTGTAGGAATATTTGCGGGACAGAGCCCAGAGAGAGCTGGGGGGGCAAGGCCAGAGAGGAGTCGGTAGAAGACAGAAAGACCACCAACCTGCCTGCGGTGTGTGAGTGAGAGGCCCTTGGAGTTAGCTTCATCGCAGGAGATTCCAATGATTCTGAATGCTTTCAGAATTCTGGAAATTCTGAATTCTGAATGCTTCTGAATTTCACTTTCCAACACCATCCAACACCATTTTGTTATTTAGTTCACATTTGCACTACACATAATCGATTAATCATTATGACACAAATTCAAAACCTACTCTTCCTTTTTGCAGACACCACCACATTTTCATTCAATACCCAATCCCTCTGCTCGGCAGACAGCAGCTGTGTGTGTGTCTCTGTCTCTCTCTCTGCCTTCTTTTCACTCGCAGAGTTATCCGGTAGCTATAGCGAAAAGCAACGAGTGGTAAACCACATCGCACCCGACTACAGCACTAGACACGTACACCTGCTCTGTGAAAAAAATTAAAAAAACACAAGCACTACTGTGTTTGGAAGAATCACATGGAAAATTAAAAAAAATTCTTCCATCTGGATCTGCATCATCACCAAAATCGAATCACTTAGTCCTCTCGTCATACAACCAACCTGTCCACTTAGTTTCATCCGAATCCATCCATAACCTTTTTAGATATCCTGCTCACAGATAGACAAGACAGAAAAACAGAGACAGACAAAGGGGTAAAAACATAACCTTCCTCCACCTTTGGTGGCAGAGGAAACAATTACATCATAATGCCTTCAAAAGTTTGATTGCAAAACTTTACCTTGCCATGTTCTCTTCTGGAATATCCCAAAGCAGATTCAGACTTGTGATCTGATGAAAACAGAAATGGAAAAACAATTTAGTGTCAGCAAGGTTCACTCATAATTATTAATCTCATCTCAGTTTGCGTGAAGATCAGAAAATAAAAAGACTATAACGTCAATCATTTAAATATGAATTATAATATTTACCCATATGTATAGAAAAGCGAGGAAAGAGAGAGAGAGTTGACAACAACACAACTTAGATTGGAGCTCTATTTACTCAAACAAATAAGATACCTGAACCTCATAAAAGGTTTTCTGTTGGTTTTCAGTGAGTAAAGTCTGCTGCATCATCATTCTTATCTTATCCAAGTTCGTCTCATTGATTTCTGCAATCTCAGTGGCAAGCGCATGGATATCTGGATAGATCACAAAAGCAGAGTTTAATCGATCACCATCACAGCAGCAAACACACAAACTGTTTAGTCACGTGCGGAAAATAAATCGGATACAGAAAAGGCTTGTGGTTCATATCAGCTCTTGACGACGATGATACAACAAACCAATAAACAAAAAGTCTAAATAAACACAATTGATTATGCAATAAACAAAAAGTCTAAAAAAAAAAAAATCTTATAAACTATAATAAACATTCAATCCATGTGATAAGGTCTCAATAGAGCTCTCCTTACTCAAGCAAAAAAACCCCAAAAAACCTCAGATTGGAGGATTGAAAATAATTGAGATTTGTGAATAAAGATCCAAAAACCGTTTTACATTTTATTTTTATAATAAAGGAGCTTTTGGAGATCTTAACACCAATTTGCAGCACAAAATCAGAACGAGAAAACAAATGTTTTAAAAAGAAAGCCACATCAAAATTGAGAAAAATCAGTACCGTAATTTTCCAATTATAATCCGCACTCCCGAAGTGTTGATATTTTTGAAAAATAAACTCGTGTATAAACTGCAGCTATAAAATAAAGACGACCATATCAAATTACAATCTGATACAGTTAATCTACTGGTCACTTAAGCGATGATAAAGCAACTACAGACAATCAAAATTGTCGAAGACATGAAGGCATATTTTGTTGGCAATTATTACATTGTAGCATGGTGGTAGAAGAAAACCAGAACAAATTAACACCACCAGGTGAAGTGTAAGTTGCACTAATATGTTAACCACACTGGATGGTTTAGACTGACGTTCCGCAACGTTTGGGTCGCGAATGATTTTCAATGGGCTGCACGATCGTTTCAGAAATCGCGGGAAAAAAACTTTATCGACGATTTACTTCTCCCGACTGAACAGGACAGAGATCAAACGAACGCCGACACAAACTTTATAGTGTGGACTCTTCTACCGTGCTGTACCGATGTACCGCGATGTACCGCGCGTGCATCCGGTCAGTCAGATCATACGTTTAGTTTCCGACATGCGAATGTCCATTGCTTTTCATTTGAAAGATTGAGCTGTGAGCGTAAGGTACTCGCCATGGCTGGAAAGTATCAGCCTGTGTTCCCGAACTATGGGTTCACCTTGAATATCGATAAGCACAATGTTCATCGACCATAGTGTGTGATATGCCTTGACGTGTTGGCCAACGAGTCCCTCAGGCCCCAAAAGCTGAAACGGCACCTCGAGAAGAAACGTGGGGATCATGTCAACAAGTCGCGGGAGTTTTTTCTCCGGAAAGAACGCGAGATGAACAACAGCAACTCAGTAATGAGTTCGGCTGTTTTTCCATCGAAGGGACTGACCAAAGCCAGCTACCTGGTGGCGGAGAAGATAGCCAAAGAAAAGAAACCGTACACTATTGTGGGTAAGTTTTTTTTCGTAAAAGTATTTCACTGCATCCAACAGATTGAAAGACGACTTGATCGACATCGTGTCCGATGGTACACATGAGACACTGTTCAGGAAGGACACTTTGGTAAAGTTTTGGCTGACAGTGTCTAATGAGTACCCAGAGGTTGCACATCTCGCGGTAAAGTTCCTGATGCCATTCACGACGACGTGGATGTGTGAGGCAGGTTTCTCAACGGTGACATATCTGAAGTTCAAGTATCGAAACAAACTGGAGACAGTGGCCCTGTGCGCCAACCTGAGAATCGCATTGTCGCCGCTTCAAAGCCGAATCGATGATCTCGTAGCCAATATGCAAAGTCAACCATCGCACTGATGTGGATAATCCACATCTACAATGTTGCTAATGGAACATTTGAATTAGGCTTGTAAGTTTCACTTTCGGGTTTAATCAGTGAAAGTTGTTTATTTAATGTTGTTCATGATAACGGAACATTGAACCTGGATATAAGTTCAGATGCATATCGGGTTTTTTCAGTAAAAGTTATTCTTGTTTTGTTTATCAGTTCATGTTACATTTTAAGTTCATCATCTATTCACGATGAAGGTTAAAATAAAGTTCAAATACCTTACGTTGGCGTGTCACTTTAATAATTAAAGTTTTATTCTATTTCACAAAAGATACACCGCCAATGAATGTTGAGAGATTCATCTTCATCATCTTCATCATCATCTTCTTCATTAAATCGTCATCCGGATACATCGTAGGGGCGGATTCATCTCTTCCGAAGCTGCTAACAAGGCAGGGAGTTTACGCCTGATTGGCTGACAATAACATCAAGTGGGCGGTGTCTGTGATGGAAGTCTCTGCTCATTTTCAAGGGGGGCGTGGTCTCTCGCTCTCTCTCCTCATGGTCGTGGAGATCCGTACAAAATAACAACAAAATAAGGACAGTGTTTGTATGATTGTCGCCACTTTGCTATATTGTTCAATTACGAATTGTACTACTGTACAAAGATGATGAACCGAACCCTTGCCAAGATATTAACGTCATAAGCAATCGATATTTCCGTGACGGTTTGTGAGGGGGGGCGGGGAGGGGGAGTTTGATGGGTCACGACTGGATGCCTGGGTTTTTTTATTGGGTCATCGGCTAAAAACGTTGCGGAACGCAGGTTTAGACTAATATAAAAAAAATATGAATAAACTTGTCTCTAATTGGAAAATTACGGTATTCTCACTCTTTCATGAGCCGAGACTTTGTATGCAAAAGTAGTAGTATGTCCATCCCAAATTACTTCAAAATATTGTCGTGTCCCTGGGGTTAAGACTCCAAGAGGACAAATGGCCAAAACGAGCTTTAACTCCGAGGCGTATACCCAACTTGGTGGTAGTGACACGCGCGGGAAGGTTCGAGGTCTTACCTGATAGGGAATACACGTAGGGATTATCCGATCCTCACAGCCAAAGAGACGGGACAGCAAAATCCACAATACAAGGAAAGTAGAATTAAACAAATAATGATTCAATGAAAATAAATGCAAGTAACAATGAAAGGTGAGGTAAACTAAAATTCCTAAATGAGGGACCTTACACTCAAACTCATATACAAACAAGGGGAAAACGAAAATAAAATTAAAATCCCTTTTACAATCGGCCAAACTCAGCTTTGCGTCCCCAATTGGCTGGTAAGGCTGCTGTTCGTCGCCTCGAACCGCCGCGCAGGAATCACACAAAATGTGCGGAATCGTGCATGCAGCCAGCCACTGGCGTGAGGCAAGCAGGCAGGGTCCTCTGTTTCGCTCACGACCCCCTCCTTCTCCGCAGGGTACCACCGTCAACCAACACCTCCTCCTTCCATGTTGCAAAAAGTACCAAAGACCCGACACGTCTCCTCACCAGCGCACCCGAAACCACAGCGTCCACTCGCGACGACAGCCAGAACGAGAGAGAGAGAGAGAGAGAGAGAGAGAAAGAAAGATGGCGAGAGGCATATTTTTGCCTTCTCCTGAATGTTACACGCTCTGGTCACACTCTCTGTCGAATCACCGAGCGCTACTCAATCATGAAGGCCGGGGCGTGGCCTCCCCATTATGATACGTCGGGGGGAAGAGGGAGTGGAGTCTAATTTCTCTTCGGGAATGTTCGGATGACGTCCAAGGCCGTGAAGTGGGGCTTGCATGCTGATCGGCAAATGTGCTGGGTGTTGGTTAGCCCTGGCGGCGTTGTGAGCAAATGAGTCCATTTCAATCATGTCGAATCTCCTCGGGCTCAACTATCCATTTACAGTGCGATCGTTGTAGATATTGTGGCAGCCCTTTGTGATGCAATAACAACGAACGGAAAAGATCACAGGGCAATTACACACTGGGGGTTATCCTTCAGCCCTACCTAATTAGCATAGCTCCACCCCTTGTATGGAGACACATACACGATCTTACCCAGACAGTCGGCATAACTTAATTTACATCGAGGTGGGTTCTTCTTCTTCGCGCAACTCGGAGCATTCTAAACCTACACAATTCTATCTCGACTAAGGCATTTCATCCCTTCCCCAACAACATAATATAATGGTTAGTGACAAGACAGCATACCAATGCAAAGAACCAATAGTGTGGCTTCAGACAATAAGGGTAAGGCATGGTGCTCACACACATCAATACACACATGGAGAATTGGTTTTGAACATTGGTATAGTGAGATCATAAATATCTACAAGTGATTAAAGCAACAGAGGACTTAAAATGTCCAACATTTATATTTTATAGGCCTCTGGTTCAGGTCTTACAAAAAAATGCAGTTGGAGATTAAAATCAGAGGATTCAATGCCAGGACAAGTAGCAATAACTTGATGAACGCCATGATCATGCAAACAAATGTTACTTAAGTACTCATGGATACCTGGGTAGCTATGACCCAAAGGCTGCAGAAGTCGCTGAGTGATGCTGGGGTGTTCGTACAACTTGCAGATGAGTCTGGCAGGTCTGCCAATGAGCTTAACGAGATCCTGGTCATGGAGACTGTGCTGCAAGAGTGCACTCTCTGTGGCTGTGCGCAAACACTCGGTCTTTATCTTCTGCAGTGACGTTTCTGCGTTTTTATGCTCCTCCCCCTTGGGTGGGGGAATGGAAATGGACATGTGTGAAAGCTGAAACAGAATTTGCCCTCAGCTTTCGAATACATGTGCATGCTAACCATTTTACACATTACACATCTTCTTCTTCTTTAATGGCAAGCATTATTCCATCTTTCTCGTAGGGTCAACAGGGGGAAGCTTGGCCTGAGTCTTCTCAAACTGGCTGGGCAGGCCTGACGTTTGACTAGTTAGGGCAGGTATTTGACCATGGTGCCTGCCTACTCCTCGCGAAAGACACCATGGAATCTGTAACGTCCATCAACGAATGCCAGCAAACGGGACACCAGTTTTACGTCCATCTGGTAACATTTGAAACCAACACGAGACTTGGCTGAACTGAGGTAGAAACGAATCATTATTTAATTTATCGATACGAGGCTCGTGCATGAAGAATCCCCAAGTCACTGATCACAGAGAACACCGAATGAGGCCACCCATTGGAATTGATTGGAGAACTAAAAAATAACACTCATTTCCAAAAAACAGACTAACCAAGGAAGGTTTACATCAACACAAAGGAAACTCCAAGCGAGGAAAACTGCGAATGAGTCGTAAAACCCAAAGAAAGCAGCCTTGCATTTGGAGGTGAACAAATATGTCAAAGCAAAGAACACACAAGACAGAAGCCTTTGCACATTCCCACAGCTTGCTGTTACTGAGAAAGGATGGAGATAAAGAAGATTTTAAAAGAAATTAACTTAATTTGAGGCGAAACCCCCCTTTGGGGTAAAACCCCCTTGAAATGGGCAGATCCAGGTGGGAAGCACGACTTACTGTCCTGATGCACTGCACCAAATTTGGTCCGTATCGCTCAGGCAGTTGTGGAGAAGACGTTTTAGTAAAAATGAGGGATTCGGGGAGGGGGCCAGTAGCCCCCTTTCTGAGGGAGATACGGCCATGAGGAGCACAACTTAAGTTTAGGGCATGGTCACGATGCCTCATGGCAAGATTAGTCTGAATCTGTCTGACAGTTTCTGAAAAGATTTCTCAATGACGCACCCAAATTTGGGGAAAAACAACCCTTTAGCCCCTTTTATTGGGGGATGAATCCAGATGGGGGGCACATAGCCCCCCTTCCCCATGAGACCTCCAATAAAAATGGGAAAACCACACTTCCAAGTTGGCCTCGAAAGCCAGTCACAGACTGGGCAACCTCCGTCGTCTGAAGTCCTTCCTTGGCACACCTGAGCTCCTCACAACATACAAAGTTTTCATCCACAGCTTGATGGAATACTGGTCTCCCCTCTGGGCTGGTGCTCCTGCCTCACACCTAGCTCGGATTCACGCTGTTGAAACCAAAGCTTTCAGAATCATTAGTATCTACCGCGATGAAGCTGATTCTGAGGGCCTTTCACTCACTCACCGCAGGCAGGTTTGGTGGTCTTTCTGTCGTCTACCGACTCCTCTGCGGCCTAGCTCCCCCAGCTGTCCCCCAAATATTCCTTCAGGTCGCACAAGATCTGCCAGCAACCCTCTTCTGGTGAAACTGCCAAAATCAAGACACTCTGCTCACCTTCACTCTTTCATCCCCCTTTTCTCCCACCTCTGAAACAATCTCCCTCACTCTCCTCAATCCCACTCCTCCCTCCAGGTCTTTAAAACAGCTGTTAACCACCATTTCTTATCTTCCCCCATCCAAAACCTTTATCTTTTCTATCCCCGTTAATTCACCCCAGAGCGACCTTTTTGAAATACCGACCTCTTTCCTGGAAGTCCTAGCAGTGTGCATTTGTTTGATACCTCTCCCACCCCCCACCCCCATGCCGGCTCCCCCTAAGCCCTCTCCCTCCCACAGGTCTCCCGATGTCTCCTGTTGTCTACTGTTGTCTACTGTTGTTGTGCTTGTGTGCTTCCCTCTCTCTCCTGCATTGCCACACAGGAGAAGGGTAAGACGATCCCCTTAACCACCTTGAACCCCGGAGCAGATCTTTCCTGCTTGGACAGAAAGGTATGAGATGGCATTCCTCTTCCAGAAAAATCCTGTCTCGTCGGTATAAAAGTCCTGCTCTGGCAAAATCCCTTCGCCTTGATTAGTTTCATGAGGAATGGTGGGTGGGCAGTTATCCACAGCATCATGGTCTGCCGATGCTGCTTCCTGAACTAGTTTGACATGATGGAAGCCAAATCGTATTTTGAAGTTCTCAAACTAGCCCTTTCTAGCGTGGAACTTGTGGATAGCCGTGGTTGAACTGGATTATTTGGATACGGGCACCTCGTGGAAACATTGGCAAATGCGCAACGATTTCTCCTGTAACACCGGTCCACTCAAAGGCACTTTTTCCGTGTTTGGTCCTCCATCTAAACATTAAGGGCTTTTTCCATCCTTTCAATACAAGGGTCACAGGACTGGAATGGCACTTTTTTGCTTTGCGGAATTGTTCCCGCAACACTCGCATTAATATTTGATTCAATTTTACGGATGTACTGCACAGTCGATTAATTTATCCCGTAATGGTGGCCCACAGATGCCAACCGATCTAACAACTCATTTTTTTTGCATGTGTTACGTGGTCCTCCCGGTGACTACCTGGTTTCGGTGACCCCCGGACCGTGAGAGGAACTCCGCCAGAAAGATCTATTATTTATGCTCTTTCGTAACGCATAAATCTGAATTCCAACCAATAAGAAACCCCACACCAAGGATCCGGAATAATCAATGATATATTCCCCGAGCAATCAACAACCATCCACAATCAGCAATCAATAGTACAAAGATGTAAACTCATCTATAATAACTCTAAGATGGCCATCTTATACATTCCTCACGTGAGCCCCACTCCCGACTCCCTCCATGGTCAATGTCTCTCTCAATGTCTCCGTACTCCGGGAGTTCGATCTCCGCACGTGGGAGGTTGAATGGACCCTTCCTGACGTTCTTTCACCGGGCACGTCCCGTACTGGGAACAACGGCTGCAGCGCGCACCTCCTGGCCAAGCAAAGCGGGTACAGCAAAGCAGGCAAAGCAACACGCGGCTTGCCCAGCGCGCGCGGCCCAAGGTGCGACCCGTACGCGGCCTTGTAGACGGTGAGGCAAACTGTGCCAGCTGCTTGGTTCCGTGCACGAACCCACGGCGACTTGACGTGTCAAAGGGTAGTTACACGTCCCGGTAACTCCTCTCGCCAGACGGGCTTTTAAACGCCGATTCTGTTACGTTGCTCAATCGATACCGCTCGCGTCCGAGCTAGGCGAGGAAGAAGAAGAATCGTCGCTTCTCCAGGACCTCGTGTCTTTTCTTCTTCCGTTTCCGGTCTCCTTTTTCCCAGAAGGGCTCCTGACCCTTTAATCACAACAACCTTTAATCGAGTCCACATTGATAAGCAAAGACCTGAATAGTAATTCACATACATTCACATAAATATGTAACACTCCCCCCCCTTCAAGAAAGAAAGTTTGAACCCAGCGAAAACTTTCTTTGCCGGCCAACTTGGATAAACAAACCAGATAACTCACACCCCCAAATCATCAGTTCCCCCCAGGCGCAGTTATCACTTAAAAATAAAGCAACAAAATTTCACACCATCCCCAAGATTAATTCCCTCTGGACCAAGCGTCAACCACTTCTAGTTTCTCTTGAATGACGGTTAAGAGGTGGTGACGAAAGCCCCAACGTTAAACCTCTCACTAGCACTTTTTCGGGAGGCCCAGCTGAGTATTCCCTACATGGACGCCTTAAGGAATGTGGAGTTCACGGTTAGTCCGGGAAGGAAAGTTCATTACATGGACGCCTTTAAGAACGTGGAGTTCACGGTTAGTCCGTGCAGGAAAGTTCACTACCTGGACGCCTTTTAAGAACGTGGCGTTCACGGTTAGTCGGTGTAGGAGCCCCGGCTCGGCGGCTCCACCGTATATAGTGCTTCAACTTCTCCAGACTCCTAACAGTTACGGTGGGACCCCTTGTCCCAGCCGTTACCTGACTGGCAGTCTCCTTCTCGGCCAGTGCTCTGACCTTCATTCTTGCGGGAGGTGCCGTAACTCTGGGAGCCTCCATAGTAATATCGGCTGCTGCCAACACCAAAACTACCGCCAAGTGGTCCTCTTCTGTAGACCTCTCGACGCCTACGAAATGCCTTCCCTACTGTTATGGTCCGACCTTCCAAATCCTTACCATTCCAATTCTTCTCTGCCTCCCTGGAGTCTCTTGTGCTTGCAAACGTGGCAAAGCCGAACCCTCTTGACCGTTGCGTTTCCCTGTCTTTTACCACCCGCACTTCCACCAGCGGCCCATATCTGTTGAAGACAGAGGTCAGAACTTCTTCCTCTGTGTTGAAGTTCAGTCCCCCGACAAATAACTTGGAACTTTGGTCGCCATCCCGAGCTGGTGTGGTGTTATTTTCCCTGCTGTGCTCTTTACCAACCCTCGGGTTACCATAAATTTGCCCCCCGGCCAAATCATTCCCGATAATCACAGATACTCCCTCCACAGGAAGCGTGGCTTGTAAACCGACGGTGACCGGTCCTGACACCAAATCGGATTCCAAATGGATGACATGAAGTGGGGCACTAACACAGCCACCGATCCCTTGTAACCGAACACTATCACCAGTTGCGGTACTCTTTGACAATGGCAAAATGCCTTCAAGCATTAAGGATTGATGGGCTCCGGTGTCCCTCAAAACCCTAACCGGTCTTGGGTTAGTCAAGTTTCCCTTGAGTGAGACCAACCCCTCATAAATAAATGGTTGGTAACTCTTCTGTGGGCGATTTCTTACGCTTGCCATCGCATTCGGAGTGGTAATAGTCGGACTCCGCTCTGGGTCTTCCCTTTTCATGAGGTAACAACTGGACATCAAGTGTCCAGGTTTCTTGCAAAAAGCGCAAGTAGGCCCGGAGGAAAAACTCGTGGTCTGCCTCGGGCCCCCCAAAAAATAAGTTTGTCTTGGGCCCGCAGCCCTCTGATTTCGAACAGGTGGGGTATCCGCGTTGTCCCCATAATCCTCTCGAGGCCGCCGCCATGTATTGTCGTTCTCCACACCTGCTGTTCCCCACACCTGCTGTTCCCCACCTCCCCTGCGGAGATCTAGGCGAGGAGTTAGGTTCGTGGACCCCTATCCGGTGTGTTAAGGCATAATCATCTGCCAGGGTGGCTGCGTCCCACAACTTCGGTACTTTCTTTTCCTGCAGGTACACTTTGATGTCCTCGTGGACACACTGTTGAAATTCCTCCACCAGCATCAGGTCACGCAATGCTTCGAAGTCGTTCCCGACTCCTTTTGACTCACACCACCGATCAAACATGTTTTCTTTCACTCTAGCAAACTCCACATGGGTCTCACTCTCCCTCTTCCTGGCATTCCTGAATTTTTGCCGGTAAGCTTCCGGAACCAACTCATAGGCTTTGAGGATGTGCTTCTTCAATACCTCATAATCTGCACATTGGTCCATTGGTAGCGCCGAATAAATCTCTTGAGCTTTTCCCACCAGCACACTTTGCACTAGTATAGTCCAGGCCTCCTCCGGCCAGTTTAACTGTCGAGCCACTTTCTCAAAGTGTGGAAAAAATTTAGCGACTTCCTTTTCACTGAAGGGTGGAACCAACCTCTCATGTCTGCCCACATCCCAGGTGTTCTGGCTAGGTGTCGACCCCGTCAGCAAGGGTGGTCCCTCTCCCCGTTCTCTCATTAACTCCAGCTCCTTGAATTTAATTTCTTGCTGAAGCTCCATGTCACGTTCCTTTAATTCCCTTTCCGCTTTTCTCTCCTCTGCTTCGAGGTCCCTTGCAGCTCTCCTCTCCTCTGCTTTTCTTCCTTCTAACCTTTCCTGGAGTTCTCGTTCCACTCTCCTTTCCTCTGCTTGTTTCTCTTCTCTCCTCTCTTCTGCTTTCCTTTCTTCTTCTGCTCTTTCCTTTTCTGCTTTCCTTTCTTCTTCTGCTAACCTTTCCTGGAGTTCTCGTTCCACTCTCCTTTCCTCTGCTTGTTTCTCTTCTCTCCTCTCTTCTGCTTTCCTTTCCTCTTCTTTTAACCTTTCCTGGAGTTCTCGTTCCACTCTCCTTTCCTCTGCTTGTTTCTCTTCTCTCCACTCTTCTGCTTTCCTTTCTTCTTCTTTGATCCGTTCCTGGCTCCGTAATTGCAACTCCAGTTTCCGGAGCTCAACGTCTTCTGGTTCTTCGGGTAGCCACTGCCAGGCTAACTCGTCCCATGTTCCTAATCCCACCATAGACTGTATCACCGTGGTCTGCAACTCTGCCTTCCTCAAATTAGTTCGGACCTCCAAGTTAAAATGTTTGGCCAATTTCAAGAGGTCCGACTTTAGTAACGCTCGGAACTGTGCCTCACTCGGGGTTACCGCAAAGTTCTGTGCCACAAATGCCATGGTGCCTATCGTTAACACCTGTTAACCTTCACCCAAGACTTTACCCCAATTTCCCCAAAAATTTACGAATTAATACTTAATTAATAAATTTTAATTAATAAAAATATTATTGTATTATTTTATACAATTTTAGATCCCGGACGTAGACCCAAATGCGAATCCGCAAATCGTAATTTGGACGAGCCCCCAATTATGTTACGTGGTCCTCCCGGTGACTACCTGGTCTCGGTGACCCCCGGACCATGAGAGGAACTCCGCCAGAAAGATCTATTATTTATGCTCTTTCGTAACGCATAAATCTGAATTCCAACCAATAAGAAACCCCACACCAAGGATCCGGAATAATCAATGATATATTCCCCGAGCAATCAACAACCATCCACAATCAGCAATCAATAGTACAAAGATGTAAACTCATCTATAATAACTCTAAGATGGCCATCTTATACATTCCTCACGGGAGCCCCACTCCCAACTCCCTCCATGGTCAATGTCTCTCTCAATGTCTCCGTACTCCGGTAGTTCGATCTCCGCATGTGGGCGGTTGAACGGACCCTTCCTGACGTTCTTTCACCGGGCACGTCCCGTACCGGGAACAACGGCTGCAGCGCGCACCTCCTGGCCAAGCAAAGCGGGTACAGCAAAGCAGGCAAAGCAACACGCGGCTTGCCCAGCGCGCGCGGCCCAAGGTGCGACCCGTACGCGGCCTTGTAGACGGTGAGGCAAACTGTGCCAGCTGCTTGGTTCCGTGCACGAACCCACGGCGACTTGACGTGTCAAAGGGTAGTTACACGTCCCGGTAACTCCTCTCACCAGACGGGCTTTTAAACGCCGATTCTGTTACGTTGCTCAATCGATACCGCTCGCGTCCGAGCTCGGCGAGGAAGAAGAAGAATCGTCGCTTCTCCAGGACCTCGTGTCTTTTCTTCTTCCGTTTCCGGTCTCCTTTTTCCCAGAAGGGCTCCTGACCCTTTAATCACAACAACCTTTAATCGAGTGCACATTGATAAGCAAAGACCTGAATAGTAATTCACATACATTCACATAAATATGTAACACATGTCATAACCTTTCTCTTTTGGCACAGTAAACTTTGTCTATTGTTTTACGTTTGGGTGCCATTATTAACGGTGCGCAATAAACAACAAAATGCTCGTAATGCAAGATAATCATCGAAATGAAGTCCAGCGATAACTAAATGGGAATACAATAGGTTGTCCGTGATTGATCAAACGTCAAATTTAAGGGTTCACTGTATGTATGAGATATTGTAGCGGTTACCTTATTCACATGTCGCGGTTATCTTATCCGCATGTGACGGTTACCAATACCATATGTTAGGTCTAACCCACGCGCACGGGCTGTTGGTTGTGTGGTCGTGACGCACGCGCGGCTGTTGGAGCCACGCCCTCCGAAGAGGGTTTTTGGTTTTATATAAGCCGTTACGACTTCCGTTCGCGAGCAGTTGCTGGATATTTCTGTACAATAAACAAGCTTTGTACCCAACGAAATGGCCTCTTCTTCTCGCCTTCGGCAACTCCTAAACTGGTGACCTCGACGCCCCCGAACGTATTCGGGGGCTGCACTTGAACACGGCAGTATTGCATCCGCAATTTCTTCCACAAGACCTAAACTCGAACTGCCGGAGTTTTAGCAACGACGAGCGGCCATGTGGTTTGCGCATCGCGCTCGGTTCCTCCTCTACGACTAGAGGGGCGAGCCTGCTCCGGGACCCTCCGAAGGAACGCCGTTACGAGGCGTTGGCGGCACGGCTGCTCGTAACCTCCGCGCACACAGGCCGAGCACTGCTGCTCGTAACCTTCGCGCACACAAGCCGAGCACTGCTGCTCGTAACCTCCGCGCACTGGAGTCTCGTTACCTTCGCGCGCGCTGGAGCCTCGTTACCTTCGCGCGCACTGCTGCTCGCCACTCCCGCTACTCCTACTGCTGCAACTACAACTGCTACCGCTGCTCGCCACTCCCGCAACTCCGACTGCTGCAACTACTCTACATCCTCGGGAGGCCTGCGAGGAACCTTGGCAGCCTCCCCCGAGGCCTTGACCAGCCCCTCGGTCGACTCAACCCCACGGCGGCGTTTTTTCGCGCGTACCGGGGCCGGGCCCTGCTCGAGCCTTCTCGGCACTGCCGAGCGCGCCTGCGAACTACGTACACGCCCGTGGCGTGCCTTCTGGGGGGGACGCATGTAGCGGTTACCTTATTCACATGTCGCGGTTATCTTATCCGCATGTGACGGTTACCAATACCATATGTTTGGTCTAACCCACGCGCACAGGCTGTTGGTTGTGTGGTCGTGACGCACGCGCGGCTATTGGAGCCACGCCCTCCGAAGAGGGTTTTTGGTTTTATATAAGCCGTTAAACAAGCCTTCAAGTAAACAAGCTTTTGGGTCTCACTATCTGCCATGATTTTTCCTGGAAAAACCACATTTCCAAGCTGGCCTCCAAAGCCAATCGCCGATTGGGCATCCTCCGTCATGCAAAGTCCTTCCTTGTGTTACGGATCCCGGATTTAGAGGAGTTACTATTCATGTCATTGCTTATTAATGTTTATTCTATTAAAGGTTGTTGTGGTTAAAGGGTTAGAGAGGCTCCGGATAACAGGAGACCGGAAACGGGATAGTGAACCGGAAGAAGAAAAAGACACGAGGTCCGGGAGAAGCGGCGATCTTCTTCTTCCTCGCCCAGCTCCGACGCGTGCGGTGTCGATATTGAGCAGCGTGGGGAACGCTGCGTTTGAAAGCCCGTCTGGCGAGAGGAGTTACCTGTGCGGGGTAATTACCGGTTACACGTCAAGTTGCCGTGGGTTCGTGCACGGAACCAAGCGTCCGGCACAGTTCGCCTCCACGTCTACAAGGACGCGTACGGGTCGCACCTTGGGCCTCGCGCGCTTTGCTTTGCCCGCTTTGCTTTGCAAGGAGGTGTGCGCTGCGCAGCAGCTGTTCCCGGTACGCGACGTGCATGTTTGGAGCACGTCAGCCAGGGGTTCGTTCAACCGCCCGTGTGCGGAGAAGTCGACCTTCACCTTGGTCTGGAGGGGCCCAGAGACATTGTGAGGGACAGTGACCATTGAGGGGTCATGAGTGGGGAAAGGGGGGAAATATATGAGATGGCCATCTTAGTAATATTGGTGATTGATTGTTGATGGTTGTTGATTGATTGGGGAATATATTATTGAGTAATCCGGATCCTTGGTGTGGGGTTTCTTATTGACTTGAATTATTGTGTCTTTCATATTGATTGCTCTACGAAAGCGTATAAATCGGAGATCTTTCTGGCGGGGTCCTCCCACGGTTCAGGGGCCATCAAGACCAGGTAGTTACCGGGAGGACCACGTAACACTTGGCACACCTGAGCTCCTCACCACATACAAGGCTTTCATCTGCAGCTTAATGGAATACTGCTCTCCCCTCTGGGCTGGTGCTCCTGCCTCACAACTAGCTCAGCTTCATGCTGTTGAAACCAAAGTTTTCAGAATCATTGGAATCTCCCGCGATGAAGCTAACTCCGAGGGCCTTTCACTCACTCACCGCAGGCAGGTTGGTGGTCTTTCTGTCTTCTACCGACTCCTCTCCGGCATAGCTCCCCCAGCTGTCTGTGCTCTGTCCCCCAAATATTCCTTCAGGTCGCACAAGATCTGCCAGCAACCCTCTTCTTGTGAAACTGCCAAAATCAAGACTCTCTGCTCACCTTCACTCTTTCATTCCTCTTTTCTCCCACCTCTGGAACAAACACCCTCACTCTCTTCAACCCCACTCCTCCCTCCAAGTGTTTAAAACTGCTGTTCACCACCATCTCCTATCTTCCCCTATCCAAAACCTTGATCTTTTCTACCCCCGTTAATTCACCCCAGATCCACTTTTTTGAAATACCGACTTCTTTTCCTGAAAGTCCTAGCAGTGTCCATGTGTTTTATACCTCCCACCCCCCCCCCCCCCCCCTTTCCCATGCCTCCTCTCCCCAAGACATCTCCCTCCCACAGATCTCCTGATGTCCCTGCTCTCAAATGTTGTACTTGTGTGCTTCCCTCTCTCCCCATCTTGTCTCCCACTCCCTTTATCATGTTTTATGAGTCAGTTTGTCTTTTTGTGATTAATGTTAGCTCTTACAGGAGCCTCGATCTTGTATACAATAAAAATAAATAAATAACCTGTGCCCTAGGGTGGTCCAAAAATTTGAAGATTGGATTTTCATTTCTCCACAAGCCTGCCCCTATTCCTGTTGAAGAAAGTAGTTTGTGGTGAAAATTTGAGCTTGATTGGATAATATTTAGAGGTTGCTCAAAATGTTGACAAATTTTAATGAATAATAAGACAGAATTTTTAGCATCATACATCAATTCATAGATAATTATCTATTTTCAATTACTCAAATTATTTATTATTGTTGGCTTGCACTTGTCTTCAATGGTATGACTTGGAGATTGTACAAAAGCACTGGCCACAAATATAGCATGCCGATCCGAGAGATTTACTCTGTCCAGAGTTGCCACTATTGCTGGAGTGATCACCTTGATGGGAGCCTTTTTCGCCTGTTTGGCAGAAGATGGACTTTGGAGTTTGAATTCCTTGTCCCCTGAATCGGAGCTTTCAATCTCAGACTCATCATCATCAACCACAGCCGATGTTGATGGAACAGATTGCATTGCTGTTAGTGTCTCAGCAGCATGTTTCTTCTTTCTTTTATCTTCATTCTCAAGCCTGATACGCTTTCTGTTCTCCTTCACTGCCAGAGTGTTGTCCACAGATCCCATACGTGAACTTCAGGGATCTTCACGCTGCATGTTAAGGAATGCTTTGTCTTCTTCATTCGTCATTTTCTCAAGCGCATCATTTGGTGAGATATCGAAGAGGGATTGAAGATCATCTTTGAACATCTGCTCCTTCACTCTAAAGTTTTTGAATGTCTTGGTTCTATTTTTCTTTACCGGTTTGTAGGCATCATACAACTTCAAAAGTTGGCGCTCACAGGAATCTACTCTCTGCACTGGAATTCGTGCTTTCTCCCAGTATGCACACACAGCTTGTACACTAAGTTTGGCACTTTCACGAACTGTATGGTGTTCTTGTATGTGATGGTACACCATTTTCCGCAATGTGCTCCCCCACATATTATTTCCTTTTCAGACTTGCCCAGCAACCAAACTGTGGAAGAGGTGCGAGTTTCTGCCATCTGAAAAAAACAGGATAAATTAAAAAAGTTATTTATTGAGCAACCTCTAAATAAGTTCCAATTGACCTCATATTTGGTTCATATGATCTTTATAAACACTAGGGCATGCCCGTACTATATATATGCCCGTACTATATATCTATCTAAAATTATATCCCCCCCCTCTATTTACATGAAATGGTTTGGTCCATTCGCAACGCCAAAGCGAACGGCGAACGGCTTGCGAGTACAGTGACAATCCCCCCCCTCTATTTACATGAATGGTTTGGTCCATTCGCAACGACCACAGAACCCCCCCCCCCTCTATTTACATGCAATGGTTTGGTCCAAAGCGAACGGCTTCCGGAGTTTGGTAAAGCAATCGCCATCGCGTGCACAAACGCGCAGGAAAGCGAATGAATCGCAAATTCGTTTTTATTAGTTTTAAAACTTTATTAAAACATAGTTTAACGCCAACATAGTTTGCAAACGTGAAATAAATGAATACGCTCTCAAATGTGCCATCCGAGGCAGAGTGTGTCCGCCACGTTCGGCACACGCGATCGTTCGCTGCTCTCTGATTGGTTGAATCGTTTTTTGGACATAGCTCGGTAAGTAATTGTCCGATTAATATGAAACCTTGAAAAGGCACATCCTCGGGTCCCCAGCAATATACCTGGCAAGTTTCAAGTATATCGGACCGGTAGTTGTCGAGAAACAGCGGTCACAGACAAACAAACAAACGTACAGACGTACAGACAGACAGACAGAGATTACTGGAATTATAGATAGATAGGAACAAGGGCAGCCTTGTGGAGCATGGATTCTTAATAGTATTAAATATTACATACAGTCATGTGAAAAACTAAGTACACCCCATGTAAAGTTTTGACTTTTTCAACATATTTCAACATACAGCTATTTGATCTTCATTTCAACAATATTGACAGATAAAGGTGATATAATATAACAAATATCATGAAACATTTACATTTTGTAGTCCAATGTATAATTTAAATAAACATAAATGCAAATTTCGCATGTGGAAAAAGTAAGTACACCCTTGGCTCCAATAGGTGGTATTGCCCCCTTTGGCAGAAACAACCTCAAGTAGGCGTTTCTTATAACTGTCCACCAGTCTCCGACATCGATTGGGGGAAATTTTTGCCCATTCCTCCATGCAGAATTATTTCAGCTGTGCGATGTTTGAGGGGTTTCTTGCATGCACAGCTCGTTTCAAATCCCCCCACAACATCTCGATGGGATTTAGATCCGGGCTTTGACTTGGCCATTCCAGAACCCTCCATTTCTTTCTTTTCAGCCATTCCTTGGTGGATTTACTGGTATGTTTAGGGTCATTGTCATGTTGCAAGGTCCACCTTCGGTTGAGCTTCAACTTTCCGACAGATGGCCTCACATTATCCTTAAGCACCCTCTGGTACAATGAAGAATTCATAGTGGATTATATGATGGTGAGCTGCCCAAGCCCTGATGCAGCAAAGCTGCCCCAAACCATAATATTTCCACCACCATGCTTTACAGTTGGTATCAGGTACTTGTGGTCAAATGATGTCTTTGGTTTTCGCCAAACATGTCTTCTGGTACTGTGGCCAAATAGCTCTACCTTTGACTCATCCTTCAAGGGCACAGTGTCCCAGAAGTGCTGCTCTTTGCCTAGGTGTTCATTGGCAAACTTTAGTCTTGCCCCGATGTTCTTTCTGGACAGCAAAGGTTTCCTCCTGGCACACCTCCCATGTAGATCACATTTGTGCAGCCTCTTTCTAATGGTAGACTCGTGCACTTTGACATCAACAGTGGCAAGAGCTACCTGTTGGTCCCGTGATGACATTCTGGGGTTCTTAGAGACTTCTTTCAGCATCTTGCGGTCTGCTCTCAGGCTGAACCTGCTGGGGCGGCCTGGCCTGAACAAGTTGGCAGTTGTTTGGAATCTTCTCCACTTGTAGATAATCTTCCGGACAGTCGAATGATTGATTTCAGATTGTTTGGAGATCTTTTTAAATCCCTTCCCAGACTCGTAGGCATCTATAACCTTCTTTCTGAAGGCCTCAGAGAGCTCTTTTGATCTAGGCATAGTGATGCCGCACACTTCAACAACAAAGAGCAAACCAAGCTAAATGTCTGAGGTTTAAATAAGACAGGTTCCTCCAAGATCCTCTCTAACGATGTTCTAATCATTTGCACCTGAGCTGGTGCACCTGATTCTAATTTTAGGTATTTGAAGTAGTGATAAATGTTGGGGTCTCCTTACTTTTTCCACATGCAAAATTAGCATTTATGTTTATTTAAATTATACAATGGACTACAAAATGTAAATGTTTCATGACATTTGTTATATTATATCACCTTTATCTATCAATATTGTTGATATGAAGATCAAATAGCTGTATGTTGAAAAAGTCAAAACTTTACATGGGGTGTACTTACTTTTTCACGTGACTGTATATCTGAGGACCACCCTACTGTGCCCTTTCACTCTCAACTGTTTACCACACCTGAGGCAAGGAAAGCATCCATTTCTGGGCCATCCTGACCCACGAATGCATCGCGTGCACCTTTACTGGACCTGGCGGAGGATGAAACAGAAAAAGTACAACTGCGTTAATGTCAAGTACAAACGTCCATATGACAGGATTGACAGGGTGTCATTTCATTGTTTTAAAAAGAAAAACATCCACATTATATTGTTACATTTACAATTTCAAGTCAAGGAAGGGAGAGACGACTTGGGCTGGCAACAAAACTTGTATTAAACTGGATTGGCATTCATGGAGCACATATTTCATTCTGAACAAAAATATGTACTATTGTTAACTGAACACGACACTATTATGGCCCATATACCCATATCATCCATGCACCCTATTATGTCACATAGCTTCTTGATGTGTTATGTATGTCAAAAATTTAATTCTTCCCTCACATCAGGTCATATATCAGATATATGAAATTTCAGATTTTTGGAAAAAGATTTAAATTCAACCAATTATGGCTGGAATACCAGTTGACGTCATCTTCACTGTTGACGTCACCGTTGACGTCATCCTTCTCACCCAGTATATCCTAGAGTCCCTGTATATAGAGAGTTGTGTCAACTCAAATTTGGACGCCATTTTGTGTCTAAGTGTGTCGGATTAGATATACATGTACATTCGCGATATGGGGCGATATATTCTAAACCTGCTAAAAAACATTTTACGACACATATTTAGTCTTATTATTACATACAGGTGATATTTGTTTTGTCAAAAACTCAGCTATTGCCGTGAAAAAGAGCTGTGTGGTGATATTAAAAGTGGTATGGCAATGCATATTACAAGCCAACACTGCATATAAGAGCTAACATTATAAGTAAGATAAACCAATGCTGTCGTTCTCTGAATTTTAATAACTTTTAGAAAGGAGTGTGGGCATATCCCATATTTTTTAAAGGGTGCCGAGGGCAATTCCGGTGTAGGACTTCCAGCCGACATATAGTCTAACACACTTAAAACAAATTCTGTACGTGGTATTGCCATATTTCTATAGTGTACAGCTTTAGTTTTATCGACATTTATATTCAATTTCCATTGTAATGATTTAACAAGCTGCAAGTCAGCTTCTGTCTCTGACATAAGGAAAACGTCATCGGCATCTAGTAAGATTGAAACGTTCATTTATTACTACACCCTTGCCCAGAACTCTGATGGATATTGCCTGATCGATTAATATGTTTCATAGCTGGCGACTTAATTAACACTTAATTTTCGACTGCGCCAAGCCGTAATTAAACAGAGAAAAAACTTTTAAAAACACCTGCAGTGTGCACGGTTCGTCTAGTCGAACAGATATGGAAAAGCACAGATAAGACGTCGTATTCACCATAACTTGTTTAATTTCACCAGGAACACGATGAGGCAGGCCAACACAGTAAACATTCAGTACAAAACTTGGTTCATACATTCAGTACAGAACATGATTCATACATTCAGACCGTAAGAAAACTCTGCCCGTAATACAACACTCTGACCAGACCAACACTTCATCCCACTACGTTCACTCCTCACTACTCCGTTCACTCCTCACAAGTGAGACTCATCACTACTCTGTTCACTCCTCACAAGTGAGACACCATCACTACTCCGTTCACTCCTCACAAGTGACAAGTCACAAGTCACAAGAATCACAAGCGGTCCGCTAGGACTACCCGAAAAAAATTGAGCAGGGTTCTTCCCACGGAAATGCATTTTTGGTCAGCTCCTTGAAGATTATAAACAAACACAAATCACTTCCCTTTAAAAGGGTTTTCAACGGACAGACAACCAAAAAAAAACCGAGCAGATAGAATTGCTTTTGAACATCGATCATCAAGCGGCGTGGGCCTACCTGGCAGAGTCTCGAGGAGTCGATCACTTTCCAGCTCTTTCGTCTGACTTTCGCTTCCCAAATTTGTCTTCTGACTTTATCACTTGGAAATCTATACATCTTATATTTCCCAGATTGGTTTGAACAACCAAAAGCAGAACAACCAGTCATTTTGTTTGGCAATAAACAACATTCCCGTACCAAGCTGACGTTCACACACGGTGAAGTTAGACACAAAATGGCGCCACGAAATCACGTGACCAGAAATCTCGGGTCAGCGCATGGTGCAACTCTCTTTATACAGGGACTCTAGTATATCCCATAGGGAGTTGATGACATGCCAAGTTTCAATTATTTTCGTTGAGCGTTTTTAGCGAAAATGATTTCCATTTTTTCCCCTTTAATCCATTATTACTGCCACACCATCTTTGACATCATAGTTAGAAATAAAATATTCTCCATGAGGAGTCCCTCCTATGGTTAAACTTTTGCATCGATCGGACAAGTGGTTGCAGAGAAAACCATTTTAAAGTGAAAATGCGCACGCACGCACACACACACACACACACACACACACACACACACACACACACACACACACACACACACACACACACACACACACACACACACACACACACGCATCCCATCCAGGCGGAACTAACAACAAAGGTTGGGCAATCTTTGTGGCAAGTATGGAAAACGATGGTCAAAAGCGTGAAATGATCGTGAAATGATCCAAAAAAAAAAAAAGCCGAAGAAATATTAGATGAAAGAAATGACAAGTAAAAACAGGCATTCACTTACGAAATTTACAACTTTTAAACCAGAATGTCTTTCAGCCTGAACAGATTGCATTTCCGATCGAAAAACAATAAATGAAAATGGAAAAACCTCCCATTATGTTCTGTGTTCAACCTCAAGAACCTAATGAATCATGAATGCCCTTGAAAAAAACCTAATGAAAAAATCCCTTGATCTCACCTTCAAATGGCCTTTACTGGATAAAACATTTCCAAAATAATTTTAAGAAAGATGCTGAACATGTACACGCCATCACACAGTGTCATTCCCTCCACCACCAAAGGTGGATGGAGGTTATGTTTCCACGCCTGTTTGTTTGGCTTTGAGCAGGATATCTCAAAAAGGTATGGATGGATTCGGACAAAATTTGGTGGATATGTTGGGTGTGTGACAAGGACGAATTGATCCCATTTTGGTTCAGGTCCAGATGCAGGTCCGGCCTATCGGTGGGATACAAAACGTAAACTGTTCAGTCTGGCAGGAGTGTGCGTCTACCGAGTGCCGTTCGGGTTATTTGATGCTTCTTTGCTAGGTGCAAGCTAAAGCCCTTTGTGTAAAGTGTAATGGAGGATGGTTCTCATCTATGGGCAGGGACTCCGGTGTCCCATCCTTAACCCTTGTTAGCTGTTGAGGCTAAAGGTCCTGGGGGTGAATGGCATCAATAAGGAAACAATTCATCCCTCACTAGTTCAAGACCTTATCATTTCCTTATTGTGTTGCACCCCCTACCACTTGAATGGATGAGAACAAGAAAATACAATCTGGAATTTCCAAAAAATACGGTCTAACATCCAAATGGGTAATATCTCAATATTATCCTGGTGTACAAATGTCCACTTTACAATATAAGATTTGCATTTAAAATTCAACTCAATTGTTGAGGAAATGCCAGATGGTTCTGGCTCCTATCTCCTCATTTCACCCCATCCTCCATCACACTCACTGATCCAGCAACCGACTCCTCTTGTTAGCATCCACAGGCCAAAGCTACTTCTTTACCTCCACTTCCTCATCCTTTAATTATCTCATCAATGCAACCATCTCTGAGTCTGGTCTTTTGTGCTCTAAATTCCACTCCATCAGGAAGTCTCCCACACTTTTATTTGTAATTTATTTCCTCTTCTCCTTAATCCTGCTCCTCTGTACACCAATAGAACAAGCAGATGCAAAATAAATCTCCCTTGCCCACAGCCTGTTCTTCACAATATTGCCAGTGCCGACTTTTCACTTGAAATCTGTAAAGTTGAGTTTTTTTTAAACACAGAACAAACAAGCATTTACAGCAATATATTAGTCTTCTTCTTCATTCAAATGCAGCACAAGGCTGCAATGCAGCATCATTGGCTGAGGGCGCAGCTATGCCATGATGGAGTGCCCTGTGCTGGTTCGGGCATTTTTAAGGGCAGGAATTTGTAGCTTGTTGAGGGTGCCGGCAATAGCTCGCCTACTCTTCGCAAAGAACACCATGGGATAATTAACGTCCACCAACGAATGCTATAATGGAGTAAAGAGTATGACCGTTTATACATTTTGTGTAACAAAATAAGAATCGTGACCATTCATATGCTTAATGGACAGATGTATCATTGATGCAAAACTGGACTGTTTTCTTCACAAACCCAGTTTTTCAATGAAACACAGAGTTTAGAACAAACCTTTGCAAAGTTGATGCAATACAGAAATTGTTTTTCTTTTTTTTTTCTTTTTTAACTTAATTTTTAATCTCTACAGATTCAAACGTCATTTATTGCTCAAAGTGGAGCTACAGCCTTACCAGGAGAAAGATTTTGTACTATGTAGTTAGTAGCGGCATTTTTATACTCGTGCTGGTTGATGTTGAAGATATAAGATTGGATCTGCTTGATGATGGCCAGAATATCCTTCTTGATCCTCAAAGAGCCAGAATGAGTCTGTGCCATCACTGTCGGCTGCTGGAACATCTTGGGCTTCAAGGAATTCTGAAAAACGTACTTGACGGCCAACATGTGGAGCTTGTCCAGGGGCATCTGCATGAGCATGAGATAAATTGATTACAAGTGTGATCAACATTTGGAACTCGTGGATATATCCATCAGTAACAGGTGAAAGTATGGTATGGGATTATGGGATATGACAGTAGGGCTATGCATTGACCATAAAAACAACAACAACTCTGTGCAGGTTAGGCTTGAAGCACTGTGACATCTGGCATGGCAAGCAGAAATGTTTAACATTTCTTGTACTTTTGACTGGGCCAAACAGAAAAAAAATTTCATTGCTGGCCGCTTCAGAACAGTCCAGCATTTTGCCATGAACAATTCCTGGGTGCTTTTCACCCCTCAGCCCAAATTGGGCAAAGGGGTATTGTCATCACGGGCGTCGTCCGGGCGTCCGTCAACTTTTGGTTTCCGTCAATTTCAAGCAGAACGACTTATCCGATTAAATCCATTTTTGCAGTGTGTGTTGGGGTTGAGTAGAGGAAGGTTCCTTTCGAAAATGGGCGCGCTGCGATTTTCAATATGGCCGCCACGGCAGCCATCGTGAAATTGGTTTCCATCAATTTCGAGCAGAATGGCTTGTCTGATTAAATTCATTTTTGCAGTGTGGGTTGGGGTTGAGTCGAGGAAGGTTCATGGGTGCGCTGCGATTTTCAATATGGCCGCCACGGCAGCCATCTTGAAATTGGTTTCCGTCAATTTCGAGCAGAATGGCTTGTCCGATTAAATTCATTTTTGCAGTGTGGGTTGGGGTTGAGTCGAGGAAGGTTCATGGGCGCGCTGCGATTTTCAATATGGCCGCCACGGCAGCGATCTTGAACTTGGTTTCCACCATGCATGGGCTGAGGGGTTACGCCCGCTTTGCGGTGCTATTTATTAAAGTGTGTTTGGGGTCCAAAATGCCTTGGTAATCTCCTGATTTCATGATGCCATGCACACATTCAAGGCACCCAGTGCCAGAGGCAGCACAGCAACCCCAAAACATCACTGAACCTCCTCCATGTTTGACTGAAGGGAAGATCTTCTTTTCTTTGAAGGCTTCATTTTGTTTTCTGTAAACAGAGATGATGTGCTTTACCACAAAGCTCTGATTTGGTCTCTTCTGCCAAAGGACATTCTCCCAGAAGGATTTTGGCTTGTTCAGGTGTGTTTTGGCAAACTCCAGTCAGGCTTTATGTCTCTCTCTCAGCAGTGGGGTCCTCCTGGGTCTCCTACCATAGAACCCCCTTTCATCGAGTTGGCAACGGATGGTGCGAGTTGAAACTGTCATACATTGTGTCTGAAGGCCAGCTTGAATCTGTTTGGCAGTTGATCAAGGTGCTTTCTCCACCATTCGAACAATCCTTCGCTGCAATCTTCGATCAAGTTTTCTCTTGTGGCCATGTCCAGGGAAGCTGGCTGGCTACAGTGACATGGGCCTTAAACTTCCTGACAATATTGCGTACGGTGGACACAGGAACATCACAGTCTCTGGAGATGGACTTGTAGCCTTTAGATTGTCCATGCTTGGCTACAATCTTGTGTCTGACCTCCTCAAACAATTCTCTGGTTTTCTTTCTTTTCTCCATGCTCATTGTGGTACACACAGTGACAAAACAGCAGAATGACTCCTTTTCTATATTCAAACTGGTTGAATGAGTGATTTTTATATTGCAAGCACCTGCAACTCACCACAGGTGGGTTCAATTACAAAGTAAAGGAGAATCACCTGCTTGAAATCTAATTGTTTCTAACAACTTCTTAAAGGTGCCAATAATATTGTCCAGGCCATTTTAGGATTTCTGTGTGGAATAAACTAAGATTTAGTAATTTTTTCAGCTTTTTTTGTTTTGTTCCACTGCAAACCAAACAAATTCATATGTGGATACCAAAATATTTTTTGATTTCAACAATTTTCTGGAAGAAATGGTGCATTATTTGAAAAAAGTGCAAGGGTGCCAATATTTTTGGCCACGACTGTATGCTCTCTACCAAATACTGTTGTAGCTCACTGTTGTTTTTGTATGTATTTTGTTTGATAAGTGGTCATCTACAAACTATATATATACAAAAAAAGCATTTGAAAGCCACACCACACCATGGCCAGCTGACATCTCTCCTCCATCTCCACATATGCTCCATTAAACGTCTCTCCCGATCTCAAATATTACCTCCTGTACTTTCTCTTCTCTTTTTACTCTTCACACTCCCCAACTCTCCTTTCTTGATCATATCAAACTCCTTTTCTCCAATCTATTCTACATTAAGGAATGCCCTCTCCCTTCACAAATGTCCATGGAATTAAGATTTTGGTACCAATATATCTTTTCATAAAATGCAAAAGTAAATGCACATTTTTCAACCTTCATCAGACTTGTGATGAGTTTCAGCGTTGGCAATGTTTGCACTGTAAGTTCCTTCCCTACGCACGACACACCAAAACGTACAACAACATGAAAGAGGAATGTCACTGCAACTGCAGGTAAATCATCCAGGATAGACACAAAATGGCAAAGGAAAGCAAAACAGAAATAAATAATAATTCAAACAGACATATACCTCATTTGATCATTGGCGACTTTACAAAAGCGTTTGACTCAATAGACAGAGATGCTATGTTCAAAATACTACGTGCCTATGGTATACCACCTAAGATAACAAACGCGATCAAGGAGATGTATAATCACTGCTTCTGTTGTCCTCACACCTGATGGGCCAACTCGGGTATTTGACGTCACTGCGGGAGTGCTGCAAGGTGACACTCTTGCGCCCTTCTTATTCATTATGGTGCTCAACTATGCGATGCGTACCGTATTGACGGAAGAAGATTGTGTCATACTGCAACGCCGCATGAGCAGAAGACACCCTGCTCAGAAACTATCTGACCTCAACTACACTGATGACACCGCTAAAGCTGCTGATTCATGACAAGATGCACAGGACATCCTATCAAGAATGGAAGATACAGCCAGCAAAGTCAGTCTTATCAATGCCTCAAAAACGAAGTACATGCACATACTTTGTCGACCGAATGAACAACAAACTCTCAGGGCAGCAAATGGTGACGTGCTCGAGACAGTTCAATAATTCAAATACCTTGGCTCAAACACTAACAATGCCTATAATATGGTAATTTGCGATATGGTAATTTCCAAAAAATTCTGATGTGAGGAAGAGGCGTTTGAGATTGGTGGGGCATGTCCTTCGGCACGAAGAAGAAGCAGCAAATAGCATCCTACTTTGGAAGCCATCAGAAAGGAGAGTTGTCGGCCGAATCTGACGTTTATATTGTCTGCAGCGACACCAGGCTGCATACGGACAAACTGAAATCCGCCGCAGCTGACACAGCTGTTTGAGCAAATCTGACAAAGTGACTTTGTTCTTTTTCGCTCTGTTTTCTTTTGGTGTTTTGTTTGCTCTTGTCTGATCAACATTATGTATAAACAAGTAATAGTAGTGAACTTTACAAAAACACTCTTGATGTATTTAATACAATTCACAAATTGTTATGTGAAATAAGAAGAATCACTGAATATGTGCACACACATGCACGCATGCAGTCATAACAAGATGGGGTATTCATGAGAACAAAAATCCCAACCCAACAATTAATCATTTCTTTGAACGATTTCTTTTTTTGAAACACACATAAATAGACTATGACCTTCCAAATAGGCTGACAGAAAGAAAAAAAAACAGGTACGATTACCAGTCTTCCTCCAGCCAAGATTTTTGGAATATACAAGAAGACACGACTCAAAATGCTGACGTACGAATGCTCACGATGACTTTTGTGCATGCGCTGTGTGTGCATTTACACTGACTCGGTTTGGCTCGCCAGGCACTTTTAACCTGCCGCTGCTAGCGCGAGATCTGTAATCCATATCGTCTGTTAAACATAATTTTCAGCATTTAGACGAAAGAGGGAAATTTCAGAATGGTTAACCATAATTTTTCTGTTCATGAATACAAATCAGACTAATGGAAATCACACTAAAATGCGCACTTTGGTGTCTGTCTGTCTGACCGTCATACATTCGGTTGGTACTTATTCAATCTCACCCAAACTTGCCAGGGGGACAAAGAATCACACGACGGAGGTTGAAGTAACTTAACCTGCCCCCCCCCCCCCACTCCCCAGGGGAAAAATATCCACCTTGGACAAACTCCAGGTTAAGGTGTATAAATATCTCACAGTGTGGCGTCCTCGTGAAGCACAGTACAAAAATGCTCGAAAGAGACTTTATGCATGAATGGTTTACACAGTACCCATTTCACCTTTTTCCAGCCATAAGATTTTGTTTGCTATACATGGATTGTATATAACTTGTATTTTTGGGCGTCATATGTCATTTCTCCCAGCCATGGATTCAAGTGTGATGTGCAATTTTGCCCCCGATACCCTTACGACCCAATTGTGACCCCGTTCGTAACGCACACTCGCCTCTAAGCTGTCAACATGGGTTCAAATCTTGACCCAGCTAGAAACTATCATCCCGGTGTTTCGCAGACAGGGTGATTCATCAATGTGAGCTGTCCCTCAGATGGACGTTAAACTAGAGTGCCAAGCAATGAACGAATTCCAAATTCCTGTTTTAACCTTAATCAAACGCGAGGCCTGGGCAGCTGATTCCTGAAAGACTTGGGCCAAGCTTCTCATGGCCAACCCAACAAGAATGTGGGAATAATTGTGGCCATTAAAGAATAATAAAAAAAAGAAGAAGAATATTGTGACGGTTCTGTGAACCAGCCCCCGGGTGAACGGACATTCTTGACACGTTGGTTCCCGAGGTTGTTATATCGTTAGTATTTGTATTTAGATAGCCCCATCCAAGGTTTAATGGGGCATGTGCATTGTGAAGGGCTATATAAAGGTTCTTCTTCTTCCATTACTTGGCTGAAAGCACCCCGTTCCATAATCTGAAACCCACAAACTATAGAGGTTGGTAACCATTGCACATATAGACACTATTCAATTAGGCTTCTCCTCTTGCCAGACAGTTAGACACACCTCCAATACGGTTCCTTTACCTTTACCAACACGTTGAGACATTAGTGATCCTTAAACTCAACATAAGTTCACCATTCACAGTTTAACTGGTTGCCCATATTTTACACCATGTGCAGACACATTTAAATCAACACCAACACCTCCCACGAACCACAATCCAGAGGTGGAAAGGAAGCAACACCACCTTCCTTTTTGAATGTACCTTGGCAGGAAAGGCAGTGAACAGGAAAGTCAGTTGCAAAGTTAAGATGTGCATCGGACTCCAGAGCACGAAACAGGCATGTTCATGATTGAGAGAGGAGGAAGGCAGTGCTTCTGGGAGCGCACCAATCCGAACACTCTGTGTGGGATCAGAGGTGAAGATCTGAATTTTGCTCCCTGAGGGTCTGCCCCTCTTGAACTCTGATCCCACCAGACAACAAACGCCCTGCTCAAACAGCATAAAAAGGCCGAACGCAGAGGCATTCGGCGCTTTTCTGACTGAACCAGGAGACCTGCTGCCAATAAGAAGAGAAGAACCTGCCTGCCAACCCCGTAGTGCAGCGGCATAGCAAAAATTTAAGAAGAATTGTGCATTTTGTGATGGAAGCACCAAATTTGGCACAATGATAGAATGTTATATTTAGAACATTTTCAGATATGGAACCACTTTGAAATTCACCCAAGGTCGCCGCCATATTGGATTTCAAAATGGCGGCTTTAAAAATCTGTAACCCTTAGGGGGGGTGGCGGAAACAAATCCTACAGGCACAATTATTGCCCCATTCACCCTATATCTTTTCTAACATCAGTAGACACATTACAGCGGCGATTCTGAGCTCAAGGGAACATCTAGGGGTCTGGGGAGTGAAAAATTTGAAAATTTCGGCCAAAAATACCCCTAAAAGAGGTCATTTGGTGTCAAATTTCAGGGGGGGTCGTGTATTGTCCTGTAGATAAAACATGCTGGTCCGTTGATTAACCCCTAATTAAACGACTTTTTTGTTTGTTTGCTCCATCCAGGTTTCAATCATGTCGAAGCAGTTCAAGTTAGTTCATGTTACCAAGCATGTAACTTCAACGCCAAAGACGCCACTGGACTGGGAACTCTGTGTTCTGTGTCAAGTTGATATAGGAGAGTCCCTACAGTGTCCTGCTGTCACGAAAAGAACTGATGCAGGTGCTGGATACAAGACACTTGAAGACAATCTATCAGCATTCAATAAACTAGGCAAGCTGCCACAAGACGTGGACTTGCAACGACTGGATGAAGGCCAAGGGATAGCTGCCACTCTAGCTGCCCACCAAGCCAAGTGGCACAAGTCATGCAGGGTGAAATATAACACTACCAAGCTACAGCGGGTACAGAAGAGAAGTCATTCAGAGGGAAGCCCTATCCCCAGTACAATCACAGATAAGTACAAGCTTACTAGGTCTCAGGCAGCTTGTGTTGATAGCATATGCGACAATTTGTGCTTCTTCTGCCAGCAAGAGCTTGGTTTGGAGTTTCATCAAACAGCGACATTGGAACTAGATAAACACGTTCACAAGGCTGCAGAGTTTCTTCAGGATACCACTTTGTTAGCCCAACTGAGTGCTGGGGACATGGTCGCAAGAGAGGCCAAGTACCATAAGAAATGTTTGACATCCCTATACAACCGCGTGAGGGCAGCAAAAAAGCTTGCTGAGCAAAGCCAGAGCACGGTAGATGTCATTTCAGCAATAGTCCTTGCTGAACTGGTAACGTACATAGAGGAAACTGCTAAAGAAGAAGACACTGCTTCTGTATTCAAGATGGCAGACCTCACCAAGCTCTACACAATGAGAATGGAACAGTTCGGAGTTGTGCTGGAAACACGAGTCCATACAACCAGACTCAAGGAGCGTATCCTGGCACACTTCCCTGATCTGCAGGAGCACAGGCAGGGAAGAGATGTCCTGCTGGTGTTTCAGGAAGACATTGGCAGTGCATTAGCCAAGGCATGTCAACATGATATTGACAGTGATGTTGTGCACCTGGCACGAGCTGCAGGGATTATAAGGAAGGATATGTTCCAGTCATCTCAGCCTTTCAATGGGTCCTTCTCAAACAAATGTCAAGAAGAGTCTGTGCCACAACTGCTGCTGACAATGGTCTCCATGATTTTAGAGGGCGCAGGCATCAAAGATCAGGCATGTCAGTCATCGGCATCGGCGTCTGTGACAATAGCTCAACTTCTCAAATACAACAGTGTGAAGCATGAGAGGAGAGGTGCAGGCACAGACGTACGACACAGCATTAGTCAAGAGACTCCTTTGCCAATATATCTTGGCTTGATGCTTCATGCCCATACGAGAAAGAGGGAACTGGTTGACACATTATCTGGACTAGGGATCAGCATTGCCTATGATAGAGTGCTACGGATCTCTGCAGAGCTGGGGAACGGGGTCTGTCAGCGCTTTCGGGCGGAGAAGGTGGTCTGTCCCCCAAAGCTCCGCGGTGGAGTGTTCACCACATCAGCTGTGGATAATATAGACCACAATCCCAGTTCCACGACAGCACACGACTCCTTCCACGGAACTGGTATTTCATTGATACAACATCCAGACTATGACAATCAAGGCACAGACCGAGGTATTGTCATCATCGGGGGTGTCTCAAATGTCAAGACTGTGGAGGACCTTCCACAGTATTACACAGATGTACAACCAGTTAGTTCACTTGCCAAAAGCCACCCTGTACCAGCTGGAACCCAGGCGTCGCTGCAGAGGAATCCTGCACAAGCTGAACTGGATAAAGAGAAGAGGTGGCTCCAGACTGTGAAGGATGCATGTGACAGTGGTGACACACAGAATCCAGGAAACATTTCTTGGGCTGCACATCACGCAGAGAACCAATCGGCCAAGGATACTAGTATCACAGTCACACCCACTGCCTTGCTTCCCCTCTTCCATGACCAAGCCCACTCAGTGGCAATGATCCGCCATGCCATGGATGTCGTGAAAGCAGCGATCAATGAGCTAAACCCTGGACAGGTACCCGTCGTCACACTGGACCAACCACTTTATGCGACCGCCAAGCAGGTGCAATGGAACTGGCCAGACACACATGGTGAAGATCTCTTTGTGGTCATGCTGGGTGGTCTACACACAGAGATGGCAGCTTTGAAGACAGCAGGAGACTGGCTGCAAGACAGCGGTTGGACACAGGCATTGGTTCAGGCAAAGATAGCAACAGCTGGCACAGCAGACTCCTTCTTGCGTGCAGCTCACGTCAGCCGTACAAGACGCGCCCACCAAGTAACTGTTGCTGCCCTACACATACTGCAGCATCGTGCATATGACATATACAACGAAAGAGCAACTGCAAGAGATGAGGAACCATTGGAGTTCGAGGCATGGTGTGACCAGAGAGCAGCGGCATGTCCACAGTTTCAGTACTGGGCCACTGTACTTAACCTGGAGCTCTGTATACTCCTCTACATACGTTCACTGAGAGAGTCCAACTTCACGCTGTACATGGACACCCTACCAGAGCTAGCTGCATGGTTCGCTGCATTGGGCCATATCCACTATGCTCGCTGGTTACCAGTCCACATCAGGGACATGGTTGGTCTTGCAGAGAAACACCCAGATGTTGCTGCCAAGTTCCATGCGGGGCACTTCACATCCAAGAAGACTAGGCATGCTTTCTCCGCCATCTCCCTAGACCAGGCTCATGAACAAAACAATGCCACGGTCAAAGGCGATGGCGGGGCAGTGGGCCTAACTGAAAATCCAAGTGCCCTTCGATGGTGGATGGTGGCTGGCCCCGAAGTTGCTCGGGTCATCACAGAATTTGAGACCTCACAGCAACTGCGCCAAAGTGGAGAGCACACCCACCACCATGAGCAAACCGACAGTGTGCAGAAGAAGTTCGTCCAAGATGTCCGTGCACTGACAACAGTCATCGAAGAAATGGGCAGCCCCTTTGAAGAAGAAAGCACAGATTTGCTGGTCCTGGGCACACTGGAGATCTTGGGCCCAGCTGTTGTAGATACTGTGCGTACAGCTTTACAGATTGGGAGAGATCAGTTCCATTCATTTGAGAAGGAACGTCTGGCAGACAGATCCAAGCCACTCAATGATGTCATCAAACGCAACAAACTCCCGTTGTTTTCATCCATCAAGGTCAAAGCTGCCCAGAAGAGCAAACAACAAGTAGCCTCTGCAAAGAGTGATTCAGAGCTCTTCTCCAGACTATACATCGCATGCCAAACCAGAGATGGGGGTCTCGAGCAGTTCTTCAAACATGAGAACAGCGCACATCCGCCAGCACTCTCGCAAAATGGACAGCTCCGCTTTGGTTCCAAAGCTGACTTGTTGCAGCCCTTAGAACAGCTTGTCGAAACAAAGTCGGACCCACCACAAGTATCTTCTGTGATCCTCGATGGAGCTTAATAGTTCAAATGCTGAGCCCAGGCCAGACCAAAACATTTCTTGACTATGCCACAAAAGTATTCGTTCCATACATTATGTCACAGCTTCAACATCGATCTCGTCTCGATCTAGTGTGGGACCGCTATGCAAAGTCAGGCAGCCTGAAGGCAACTGCAAGGACCAACAGAGGCAAGGGAATACGCAGACGTGTCACTGGCTCTGCCCTCCTACCAGGCAACTGGCACAGTTTCCTCCGTGTCGACGAGAACAAGGAGGAACTCTTCAGCTTTCTGTCTAAGCAGGTCACGGAGTCCATCGATGTGCCAGACAAACAGCTGATTGCTACTGACGGTGAACAGGTAATGTGCATGATGTATGTTAGTGTGTGTTAGTGAAAGTGTGTGTATGTGTCTGGGTGGTGAGAGTGGGTGCGTGCCTGCTTGTGTGTTTGAGAGTGTGTGTACAATCTTCTGTGGTTTCAGTACATATTATACAATGTATTATTGATTTATGCTGTTGTAGAGTAAATTCTTACCCACATATGTGTATTCTTTTCATATAATTTAATTTTGATTATATAATCCCGATTTGTATTATCTATTCGGAAGAATATTTTGTATTGTATATATAATCTTTAGCTGTCCACGGTACACTCCCTCAAATTGTTAAGAAAGGCCTATTGGCCATAGTGTTCTTGAATTGCTTTTTTCTTTCCTGGCATCTTGGGGGAGTGTACACGAACAGGCTACTGTTATATGTGCAATGTCATATTGTATGATTTCATGTGTTTGATGCCAAGTAAATAACAATAATAATAATAATAATAATAATAATAATTGCCCTGTATTTATGTACTTGAAATAATGTACTGAAATAAATTAATAAATGTTATGCAGATTCATGTCAGGTTTTATTCGTGACCACCTACACCAAAGGAATTCACATTTAATTTACATCACGGTATTGTTCATGCTTACACCAACAGGTCATTGCTGTACCACCATGTGCAGACACAGCCGCTTTGGCCCCGTGCAATCACGAGGAAGCAGACACGCGCATGATGCTCCACGCAGCAGCTGCTATGAAATCTGGACACCGCAGAGTACTCATCCGCACCGTGGACACAGATGTGGTGGTTCTCGCTGTGTGGATGGCCCAGGAGCTTAATGAGGTAGTGGACGAACTCTGGTTAGCGTTTGGAACCGGAAAGAACTTCTGCTACATAGCAGCACACGAGCTGTCTGCTACCCTGGGACCAGACAAAGCCAAGGCACTGCCAATCTTCCATGCAATCACAGGGTGTGATACCGTCTCGAGCTTTGCAGGTCGTGGCAAGAAAACAGCATGGGCAGTATGGGAAACTTTTCCAGAAGTGACCAATGCATTCCTGGACCTGGCATCTGCACCAAGTGAGATCTCTGAGGATACACTGGCAACCCTGGAGAGATACGTAGTGCTTCTGTACGACCGCACATGCACATGTTCTGAGGTGAATCTGGCAAGAAAGAAACTCTTTGCAAAGAAATCTCGATCCATTGAAGCAATACCTCCAACACAGGCCGCCCTAGTACAACACGTGAAGAGAGCAACTTACCAGGGTGGACATTGTTGGGGACAGTCTCTTGTCCCACACTGCTATCTCCCATCACCATGCGACTGGGGGTGGGTGGACAATGACGGACAGTTCGATCCTCTGTGGACAACACTACCAGAAGCTGCCAAATCCTGCTATGAACTCATCTGTTGTGGGTGCGAAAAAGGTTGCAGTGGGAGATGCAAGTGCAAGAAAGCGGCTCTGAAATGCACAGCACTGTGTGCCTGTGATGGTGACTGCTCACATTGAGTTGGAACTGTGACACTTGGCATGACTTGATGCAATACGCTCGCTAGTTCTCTTGCTGAACGTGTGTATACAATGTACGTAATATGGGATTATCAGTTGCTTATGTGCATTAAAACATATTTCAATACAACCATTCAATTCATTGACCTCAGAAATGTACATCTAGACACCAGAATCAAGTATCTAGCTGGCATAGAACCAGAGATATCGGTCAGCAGATTTTCGGAAGCCGCCATCTTGGAATCCAATATGGCGTCAGTAAATCAATTTCCGCCATCTTGAAATCCAATATGGCGTCAGTAAATCAACTTCTAAGTAGAACCATTCAATTCCTTGACCTCAAGTTTGTACATCCAGACACTAAAATCAAGGCTGTAGCTGGTATAGAACCAGAAATATTTGTAATTAAAGATTTTTAAGCCGCCATTTTGAAATCCAATATGGCGGCCACATTGGGGTGAATTCCAAAGTGGTTCCATATCTGAAAATGTTCTCCATATAATTTTCTATCATTCTGCCAAATTTGGTGCTTCCATCACAAAATGCACAATTGGTTTGCTATGCCGCTGCACTACCGGGACTGGAGGGAGACTCATAGAGTGGAAACCAAGACATGTTGCGCGGAGGCCAAAACTGTGCTAAGCTAAAAGTCATCCAGGAGTGAGAGAGAGCGAGAGCGAGAGCGAGAGCGAGAGCGAGAGCGAGAGAGAGAGAGAGAGAGAGAGAGAGAGAGAGAGAGAGAGAGAGAGAGAGAGAGAGAGAGAGAGAGAGACAGAGACAGAGACAGAAAGAGAAAGAAAGAAAGACAGAGACAGAGACAGAGAGAGCAGGTAGGCACAGGTCTCTAGGGAGGAACAAAGCTCCATAGTGATGTACACCTCTGTCTCTCTCCATTTCTTAATTTACCAATAGATGCAAAAATCGAGTATAATTTATCTTACAGCCCCAGAACCAAACGAGAAATATATACTCATAATGGCACTCACAGATGTTATATACAACTGCCACTCCCATACCCCCCCCCCCCCCCTCCCAAACATGATTGTAAGTAAATATCGTAATTTTAAACTTACCCTATACATTGTCATGCCCCAGATATGGCTTTTGCGTGGGTGTTAAGAAGAACCCAAACCAGATACAGTGTCTCCCACTAGGAAGTCTTCCTGGATGTTGGGAATGATGGCATTGGCTTTCTGAGTGAAAACGTCTATTAAATAAATTACCAAGCCTGCGATGTTCACACAAGGTAAACCTGCAAGGTTCAAAGTTCACTCACTGACAGGGATGATCGGGAAGGACCGGTATTAATGCACCTGTCCACAGGCCTTGCATGGGCCCACATCGTCGGGAGCTTTTGCAATACAGACAAGCAAGTGTTACGTGGTCCCCTCGGTGACTACCTGGTCTCGGTGACCCCCGGACCGTGAGAGGACCTTCGCCAGAAAGTAGTATTATATATGCGCTTTCGCAACGAAATCCCTATGAATTCCACCCAAGAGAAACTGATGTTCAATGATATATTTCCAGGGTAAGGATATCATACAATTTCAATGATACAATCACGGATATTCCCCGAGCAATCAACAACAAACAACCATCAACAATTCCCAATCCACAATCAATTCCCTATATGATTAAGATGGCCATCTTATATATGTGTGTCCCCTTCTGTACTCACGACCCCCTTTTGGTCTCTGGGCCCCTCCTGACCAAGATGCTGGTCGGCGTCGCCGCACTCGGGCGGTTGAACGAACCCCGGGTGGACGTGTTTCCACCGGGCAGGTATCGTACCAGGCACCGCGGCTGCAGCCCCTCGTGGCCACGCGAAGCGGGTACGGTAAAGCAAGCCAAAAGCCCCACGCCGCTTGCAAGGCGTGTTAGGCCCCAACGTGCGACCCGTACGCATCTGTTTAGACGGTGCCGCGAACGGTGCCAGACGCGGGGTCGATGCACGGCCCCACGTCAACTTGACGTCTCCACCGGGTAGGTACACGTCCCGGTAACTCCTCTCGCCAGACGGGCTTCGGAACGCCGCTTTTCCACGCGGCGCAAGGTCGATCCCACCTTTCGTCGGAGCGGGGCGAGGAAGAAGAATACTCGTCGCTTTTCTTCCTCGTGTCTTTTCCTCTTCCGTTTCCGGTCACTTCCGTTTCCGGACACTTTTTCAGAAGGGCTCCTGACCCTCCAACCACAACAACCCTTAATCTACTACACATGGATAAGCAAAGACCTGAATGGTAATTCACATACATTCACATAAATATGTAACACTCCCCCCCTTCAAGAAAGAAAGTTTGAACCCCGCGAAAACTTTCTTTGCCGGCCAATTTGGAGAAACCAACCAGATAACTCAACCCCCCCCACATTATCAGTTCCCCCCGGGCACAGTTATCACTTAACAATAAAGCAACCAAAATTTCACCACAACCCCTCCAGATTACTCACTCTGGACTAAGCACCAGCAACGACATTGTCCCTGCCAAATCAAACTCCATCTCATGACCCTCTGACTTTGACAGTCAGTTTCTTGTGAATGAAGGTTAAGGGGTTGATCAAAGATCCAAAGTTAAGCCACTCGATAGCACTTTTTCCGGGAGGCCAAGCCGAGTATTCACTACATGGATGCCTTTAGGTACGTGGAGTTCACGGTTAGTCCGTGCAGGAAAGTTCTCTACATGGGCGCCTTGAGGAATGTGGAGTTCACGGTTAGTCCGTGCATGAAAGTTCACTACATGGACGCCTTTAGGAACGGCGTTCACGGTTAATCCGTGTAGGAATCTTGGCTCGGCGGCTCCGCCGCATTCAGTGCTTCAACTTCTCAGAACTTCCCTAATAATTAGGGTGGGACCACTTGTCCCTGTAGTCCCATGAATAGCGGTCTCCTTCTCGGCCACTACTTTGCCAATCCTTCCTTCGGGAGCGGCCATAACTCAGGGAGCCTCCATAATAATATTGATTGCGGCCACCACCAAAACTACCGCCCAGTTGTCCTCTCCTGTAGACCTCTCGACGCCTACGAAATGCCTTCCCTACTGTTATGGTCCGACCCTCCAAATCCTTGCCATTCCAATTCTTCTCTGCCTCTCTGGCGTCTTTTGTGCTGGCAAACGTGACAAAGCCGAACCCTCTTGACTGTTGCGTTTCCCAGTCTCTTACCAACCGCACTTCCACCAGCGGCCCATATCTGTTGAAGACAGAGGTCAGAACTTCTTCCTCTGTTTTGAAGTTCAGTCCCCCTACAAATAACTTGGCACTTTTGTCGCCATCCCGAGCTGGTGTGGTGTTATTTTCCCTGCTGGGCTCTTTACCAACCCTCAGGTTACCATAAACTTGACCCCCGGCCAAATCATTCCCGATAACCACAGATACACCCTCTACAGGAAGCGTGGCTTGTAAACCGACGGTGACCGGTCCTGACACCAAATCGGACTCCAAATGGATGACATGAAGGGGAGCACTAACACCGCCCCCGATCCCCTGTAAACGAACACTATCCCCCGTTGCCGTCTCCTCGGACCATGGCAAAATGCCTTCAAGCATTAAAGATTGATGTGCCCCTGTGTACCTCAATATCCTAACCGGTTTCCGGTTAGTCGAGGCTCCATCCCGTGACACAAACCCCTCTGAAATAAATGGTTGGTAACCCTTTTGATGGCGATTTCTCACAATGGCCATTGCATTTGGAGTCGTAATAGTCGGACTCCGCTCTGGGTCTTCCCTTTTCATGCGGTAACAACTGGACATCAAGTGTCCAGGTTTCTTGCAAAAAGCGCAAGTAGGCCCGGAGGAAAAACTCGTGGTCTGCCTCGGCCCCCCCGAACTATAAGTTTGTCTTGGGCCCGCATCCCTCTGATTTCGAACAGGTGGGGTATCATAGTTGTCCCCATAATCATCTCGAGGCCGCCGCCATGTAAGGTCGTTCTCCGCACCGGGTGTTCCATAACTCCCCTGCTGAAGTCTAGGCGAGGAGTTAGGTTTGTGGACCCCTATTCGGTGGGTTAAGGCATAATCATCTGCCATGGTGGCTGCGTCCCACAACTTTGGTACTTTCTTTTCCTGCAGGTACACTTTGATGTCCTCGTGGACACACTGCTGGAATTCCTCCACCAGGATCAAGTCACGCAATGTTTCGAAGTCTTTCCCGACTCCTTTTGACTCACACCACCGATCAAACATGTTTTCTTTCACTCTGGCAAACTCCACATGGGTCTCACTCTCCCTCTTCCTGGCATTCCTGAATTTTTGCCTGTAAGCTTCCGGAACCAACTCATAGGCTTTGAGGATGTGCTTCTTCAGTACCTCATAATCTGCACATTGGTCCATTGGTAGCGCCGAATAAATCTCTTGAGCTTTTCCCACCAGCACACTTTGCACTAGTATGGTCCAGGCCTCCTCCGGCCAGTTTAATTGTCGAGCCACTTTCTCAAAGTGTGGAAAAAATTTCGCGACTTCCTTTTCACTGAACGGTGGAACCAGCCTCACATGTCTGCCCACATCCCAGGTTTTCTGGTTCGGTGTCGACCCCGTCAGCAAGGGTGGTGCCTCTCCCCGTTCTCTCATTAACTCCAGCTCCTTGAATTTAATTTCCTGCCGAAGCTCCATGTCACGTTCCTTTAATTCCCTTTCTGCTTTTCTCTCCTCTGCTTCGAGTTCCCTTGCAGCTCTCCTCTCCTCTGCTTGTTTCTCTTCTCTCCTCTGCTTGTTTCTCTTCTCTCCTCTCTTCTGCTTTCCTTTCTTCTTCTGCTCTTTCCTTTTCTGCTTTCCTTTCCTCTTCTTTTAACCTTTCCTGGAGTTCTCGTTCCACTCTCCTTTCCTCTGCTTGTTTCTCTTCTCTCCTCTCTTCTGCTTTCCTTTCTTCTTCTGCTGCTCTTTCCTTTTCTGCTTTCCTTTCTTCTTCTGCTCTTTCCTTTTCTGCTTTCCTTTCTTCTTCTGCTCTTTCCTTTTCTGCTTTCCTTTCTTCTTCTGCTCTTTCCTTTTCTGCTTTCCTTTCTTCTTCTTTAATCCGTTCCTGGCTCCGTAATTGCAACTCCAGTTTCCGGAGCTCAACATCTTCTGGTTCTTCGGGTAGCCACTCCCAGGCTAACTCGTCCCATGTTCCTAATCCCACCATAGATTGTATCACCGTGGCCTGCAACTCTGCCTTCCTCAAATTAGTTCGGACCTCCAAGTTAAAATGTTTGGCCAATTTCAAGAGGTCCGACTTTAGTAACGCTCGGAACTGTGCCTCACTCGGTGTTACCGCAAAGTTCTGTGCCACAAACGCCATGGTGACTATCGTTAACACCTGTTAACCTTCACCCAAGACTTTACCCCAATTTCCCCAAAATTTCACCAATTAATACTTAATTAATAAATTTTAATTAATAAAAATATTATTTTATTATTTTATACAAATACACTTTTAGATCCCGGACGTAGACCCAATTGCGAATCCGCAAATCGTAATTTGGACGAGCCCCCAATTCTGTTACGTGGTCCCCTCGGTGACTACCTGGTCTCGGTGACCCCCGGACCGTGAGAGGACCTTCGCCAGAAAGTAGTATTATATATGCGCTTTCGCAACGCAATCCCTATGAATTCCACCCAAGAGAAACTGATGTTCAATGATATATTTCCAGGGTAAGGATATCATACAATTTCAATGATACAATCACGGATATTCCCCGAGCAATCAACAACAAACAACCATCAACAATTCCCAATCCACAATCAATTCCCTATATGATTAAGATGGCCATCTTATATATGTGTGTCCCCTTCTGTACTCACGACCCCCTTTTGGTCTCTGCCCCTCACAATGTCTCTGGGCCCCTCCTGACCAAGATGCTGGTCGGCGTCGCCGCACTCGGGCGGTTGAACGAACCCCGGGTGGACGTGTTTCCACCGGGCAGGTATCGTACCAGGCACCGCGGCTGCAGCCCCTCGTGGCCACGCGAAGCGGGTACGGTAAAGCAAGCCAAAAGCCCCACGCCGCTTGCAAGGCGTGTTAGGCCCCAACGTGCGACCCGTACGCGTCTGTTTAGACGGTGCCGCGAACGGTGCCAGACGCGGGGTCGATGCACGGCCCCACGTCAACTTGACGTCTCCACCGGGTAGGTACACGTCCCGGTAACTCCTCTCGCCAGACGGGCTTCGGAACGCCGCTTTTCCACGCGGCGCAAGGTCGATCCCACCTTTCGTCGGAGCGGGGCGAGGAAGAAGAATACTCGTAGCTTTTCTTCCTCGTGTCTTTTCCTCTTCCGTTTCCGGTCACTTCCGTTTCCGGACACTTTTTCAGAAGGGCTCCTGACCCTCCAACCACAACAACCCTTAACCTACTACACATGGATAAGCAAAGACCTGAATGGTAATTCACATACATTCACATAAATATGTAACACAAGATATAAACTTTTTTGGGCGATTTGATCAGAAAATTTTACAACTCTTTCATTGTGCAGAGGTGCATGCATTCCTCTCAGGTACTTTTCGAAGTACTTTCGGCTTATTTTAGAAGCTTTGTGAGCCATATTAGTTAACAATCCTTATCTGGCACACACAATATACGTTCCCTGCCCCCAACGACTGCTCTTGCTAAGGGTCTTTTCGCATACGCGCCGAGCATTCTGGGGCAGATTATGTCATTTCAAAAGCCACGTTTCAGATGTGATGCCGAGAATCAATGCTATCACTCTAAACATTTAAATAGCCGGAAAAACCCAAAATACTGAACACTACCCATAACTATTGTTCAAATTCACAACCTTCCTCAAATAACCACCACTGCCTGGTGAAGTAATTAGCATTCATGTGTACCTGTAATATGGAAATTTCAAAAGTGATGCAACTATATCTGCAACCGGGATGCTCCATTTTAACCTAAATTCACAAAAACTATCCAGTGACATTTATACCCATCAAGTTTTGTTGGGATACAATGCTTTTTCATTTATGGCATATAAAAGTTCATTTTTATGAACTTTGACCAGCTGCTGTGACCTCAATGTGCATCCACTAAAATGTGCATGCACATTAACACACAACCACTAGAACAATTTTTCTGGTAGACTCCAAACAACCAAGTTTGGTTATAAAATGGGCCACTGGTTTTGTTGTCACAAATTTCCCTCTTGGCCATTAAAATTACTTTCAACAAAGTTTTGACATTGAGATGCAACTATGACTGGCAGACCAAAATGAAAAATCATCCCACCACTGCTTCTCCCCCTCCCCTCCTTCCTCTCCCTACTGTAATGGCTCCATCAACAGTGTATAACATCTTCAGTAATCATTGAATACCCAACCTATACGGAATGATGTAGAGGTTGAAAACATCAATAAAGGTGTACCAATGAGCTTCCAGAAGTACTCGTTGGTGTTAAAGAAGAGGGGATGGAAGGGAAGACGTTTGTCGGCAACAGGTGGGAGGGGTGCAAATTCAGAGACCCACTCCTGTTCTTCGACCTTCGAGACACGGTTGTAAGAGTAGAGATGCTGCAGAAGCTCAAGGGCCTGCGAGTGACAAAGGCACCGATCAGGGCTGTGTTAAAACAGTCATTTCAACAAGTAAGAAGAGCATATTGGTCTCAGAGACTAGAAAACAAGTGTTGTGCAAAGACCGAGTTAGGATCATGGTCCGACACAAGGTATAGTCCACGCATGATAGAGACTAGTTACGAGACAATCCAGACATGTAAAAATCTTCTTTTCGAACGAAGTATATGGCAAATAAATAAAGGCAGCTGTAAAATACAAGGACAACAATTTTGATAAAGTCATAAAACCAAAAACGGTATGCACTTCAGCGGGAGTGCTAAAATAAAAGTTCTACGTTTGTCTTGAATATGCTTGGGCATTCTGTGTCTCAGGCATGCAATAGCTACTTAGAGACTGATGGCAAATCATAAGAAAATGAGCACATTACCCATAGGGCGTCACCCCCTACGCCCGCTCCCCTCATAGCGATGACTCTTTCTTTCTTTTTTTCTGTCTGTCTGTCTCTCTCTCTCTCAACATGCAATGCTGACAACTCAGCAAAAATAGCCCAGAGTGGTCCGACGGTCACCTCTTGAGCTTGTAGTTCAGACCTCAGCTGATTTGGGGGAACCCCCCTGGGCCACCTGATCCAAAAACGAAAAATCTAAGACTGAGCAATCTTGTGGGCCATTGAGTAGTAGGGCTGTATCTGTATTGGATTTTAGAGCAATTGGTTGGTAAATAAGGGGCGAGTAGGGACCCAAATTATCAGGAGGTAACCCCCCCCCCCCCCTCCCACTGGGAGTCCCCATGATCCGAAAAAAAAAATAAGGGAGGAATAACAAAAAGTAAATTGACGGACGGATGAACGGACAGACATCCAGACACCACAATCCATTTTATTATAAGTTCAACTCTACAAGAATCGAGAAGGGATGACATAAAAAAAAGTCAAAAGCCAGTCAGAATTTCAAGAGATAATAGTCAGAAATAATCGCAAAGCGGTGTAACATCCGCAGTAAAAGGTGTTGCTTGAGAGAAATGGTTCTAAAGCGGAAATGCTAAAGTTTTAAAGGGCTCGATCTAAAGGGTAATTAGAAATGGTTCTAAAGGGTAAAATCTCATGGGGTTCCAAAGGGTAGAATCTCATGGGGTTCCAAAGGGTAAAATCTCATGGGGTTCCAAAGGGTAAAATCTCATGGGGTTCCAAAGGGCAACTCTAAAGCGTTCCAAAGGGTAATCCTGATGGTTCCAAAGGGTAATACTGATGGTTCCAAAGGGTAATCCTGATGGTTCCAAAGGGTAATCCTGATGGTTCCAAAGGGTAATTCTGATGGTTCCAAAGGGTATTCCTGATGGTTCCAAAGGGTAATCCTGAAGGGTTCTGAAGGGTAATTCTAAAGAGTTCTGGAGGGTTTTAAAGGGTAATTCTAAGGGGTTCTAAAGGGTTCTAAAGGGTAATTATAAAGCTTTCCAAAGGGGAATTCTAAAGAGTTCTAAAGGGTAATTACAAATAATTTGAAAGTAATTCGAAAGGCAGTGTAATTCTAAAGGGTAAGGAAGTTCCAAAAAAGTTAACACATGCAGGTATCTCAGCCGAGTTCATCACGTGCTCAATATGTCTGCCACTTAGCAACCAAAGGTAAAACTCTCCATTCCCACTCGGCTCCTGTTTATCATTATTTTTTCCAGGATTCTGAATCAAAGCTGCATATGAAGGAAGAAGAACTGCAAAAGAAAGCTGCCGTTACAAAATCTCCGAGTTAGGTCCACTCTATTTTTGCATGCTTGCATTTTGTGCAGTACACTCCACTCCACATAACTGATTGGTTTTACTTCAGGCGATAACGCAAATTTGATGAATGTGTGAAAGAACAAAGATAAAATACCGACTTCCACACACTGGTTCCTCCCTGACATTGCACGAAAATCAATCTTGGCTCATTTATTTGGCCAAAAGTGTGAACTGCACAGGAGTTCTGACAACTTTACAATTCCCCTTTTGTTCATCGGAAAATATGTTCGTGTTGTGAGTGTTACAACACCAAACCTTGTGCAGACCAAACATTCAGATTTTCTGTGATATAAAAGGAATGGTTACACAACTCGTGCATTGATTGGATGAAAGATCACGAATGTACACCTGAGGTAAAATGACTTGCAATTGTTATGTGATTCATCCGGACTCATTGGGTTGATCTGAGCACAATTCCAATGTGAAAGCCTCATCAGAGCCTTTGGGATATTCATAGTTAAAGTAGAATTCATTTTTGTATTCTGCTTTGGCTCAGAGTTTAACTGCACACATCCATACACGGAGATTATAAAAGGCTGTTCATCACATGTACAATTGTGATCTTAACTGTTGGAGATTGAGCCAGTTGTAAAGAAGTCGAGTTCTTGGAAATGGGTAACAACAAGATGGTCATTTGGACCATTGGGGCCAATATCCCCACATCAGTGTCTTGTAATAATATTCCCAGAAACAGAATGGAATGCCTCCCAAGGATATTTTTTAAACCTCACTCAGGAAAACATTTCACACCTCAAAAGAATGTGACAATCTATAGAACTGCAGGGATTTGTCATACATGCTTAAAGTGAAAAAAATTAATTCGAAACAGAATTAATAAATCTCATTGTTATTAATTTTATTTTTGCCTTCACATTGCTGCATGAAAAAAAAAATCTAGAAAGCAGTTCAGAAATTGCAGCTCAAGTGACTTTTCTAATAAATTATGTGGAAGCAGCCTCATTCATCGTCCACGGTTGAAGTTGAAGCACGTATGACATCACTCACAGATCCAATGAGTTTTGATGATGATTAGATGGAATAGTTTTCATTTTTTAATTTGACTTGTGTTTAACTTGTACAGTATCCTTTCACTTACCTGCTCCACATCAATGTCCGTAGCTTCAAGACCTGCCAATGAAATTGCCTTCAAAACCAACTCGATGCTTTCGTAGTCATACGCACTCAGCTGCAAAATGCAAGAAAGAACCATAAATGCTGTTGAGCAGTAGGAAGTAAGGAATACAACAACAACAACATGCATTTTAAGGCCATTTTCCCTGCTAGAGCGGGGGTTAGCCTTGCGGTCCCTATGACAATCTTCTCCATTTTGCCCTATTTTCTGCATCTCCCCTTATTAACCCCCTTGCCCGCATTTCTTCTTCCACCATCTTTAGCCAAGTCTTTCTCGGTCTTCCCCGTCCTCTACTTCCTTCTACATTCATTTCCATCACTCTTCTCAACCAGTCACTTTCATCCTTCCTCAACAAATGACCAAACCATCTCAAACTGTTTCTCTTCGCAGCATCCATCACAGGCTCTATTCCCATCATCTTTCGCAATTCATCATTTGTGTTCCTCTCTCTCAACGATACTCCGCACATCCACCGAACCATTTGCATTTCCACCCTTTCCAGCCTTCGTTGCTGCTCTACGTTCATTACCCATGTCTCGCTCCCATAAATCATAACACTTCTCACACATGCAGCATACACCTTTCCCTTCAGCTTCAACGACACTCCTCTCCTCGTCAGCACGCCACTCAGTTCCCAAAACTTCTTCCATGCACATCTCACTCGAGCAACCGTTGCCGAGTCTGATCCACCTTCTCCATTCAGCATGTCTCTGAAGTACCAAAATGTTTTCACACCTTCCAGCTTCACGCCGTCTCCAAGATCCAACTCAACATTTCCTCCATCGGCAGCTCCCTCTGTGCACACCTTGCATTTGAATGTTGCTGCCACACTGGTTAATGACCCTCTCAGACCACGACATTTTTGATGAACCCACTCAGCGCACATTGTACATTGAATGGAGTTCACTCCGACACCCTTCCTGCACACAGCACACGGCCACTTCCCAGTTCTTTCCACCTCCCCACATGCTTTACCACTTGCCATCACCTTCGTCTTTCCAATATTCACCTTCAGACCTTTTGTCTCCATACATTCCTTCCACTTGATCATCTTTTCCTTCAGTCCATCCATACTTTCCACAATCAACACCAGATCATCTGCATTCAACAACTCCCACGGTAAACCCTCCTTTACGTTCTGAGCCAGCACCTCCATCACACCTACAAATAGAAGTGGACTTCGTACCGACCCCTGATGCACTCCCACCTTCACCTCAAACTCACCACTGTTCCCATGCTTCGTCCTTACAGCTGTGCGCGCTCTTTTGTACATGCCATCACTACTCTGATCAACCATTCCTCCACTCCTAACTTCCTCAATGCCCATGTCACTACTTCGCATCATCATGCATCATCATCATGTCACTACATCCACATCTACATGGAACCCTATTGAATGCTTTCTCCAGATCAACAAACCCAAGAAACAACTTCTTCCTCTTTTCCATGTATTTCTCCTGCAACTGCCTTACAATAAAAAGCGCGTCTGTCGTTCCTCTTCCTGGCATAAATCCAAACTGCATTTCGTCGATCTTCACTTTCTTCCTTATCCTCCTCTCCAACACCCTTTCCAATACCTTCATTCCATGCTCTAATAACTTTGTCGCCCAATACGAGCCACACTCCAGAGGGTCACCTGTCCCCTTGTATAGAGGGACGAGGGTACTCAGTTCCCAAACCACTGGAATGCGGCCTTCTTTCACCACCAGATTACAGATCTCTGTCATTCTCTTCACACCCCAACTTCCTGCTGCCTTCAACATATCTCCCACAACTCCCGCCGGCCCTCCCGTTTTTCTACTCTTCATTGCTTTTATCGCTTCCTCAACTTCCTTCTCAGTTACCTTCTCTGCCGGTCCTAAAACTGGGTTACTCTCGATGTTGCCATCCCATTCATTCTCTGCATTCAACAGCATTTCCATATATGTCTTCCATCTTCCTTTAATTCCATCTGGGTCCACAACGATTTGTCCCACTTCATCCTTCAAGCAACTCACCCCCCCATCACATCACACCTCTCTTTCGCTATGTGCTTTGCAATCCTGAATACCGCTCTCTGACCTTCCAAATCCAAGCGTTCTCCGAACATTTTCCTACATGCCTCCTGCGCCTTTGCTACCTCTTTCTTTGCAGCCTTCTTGGCTGCCTTATAACTTTCATGCTCTGCTTTTTCTGCCCCCGTACCCTTCGCCTTCTGCCACTCCATGAGATTCTTCCTCTTCTCGTCAATCCTCTTTCCAACTTCATCATCCCACCACCATGTTTCCGATTGCCTCGGTGGTCCTTTTGTCCATCCACATACCTCACCAACGGCTCCCAACAGACTATCTTTCATTGACATCCAACCACTTTCAAGCTCAACCACATCATCCTCGACCCGACTCAGCCTCTCTTTTAATGCCTCCCTTACTGTCACCTCTTTCAACCTCCACACCTTCGTTCTCGGTTGGTACTTCACCCGCCGAGCTCTCCTTGCACCTTTCACCCTTATGTCGCAGACAACCAAGTGGTGCTGTGAAACAGCCTCCTCCCCCGGGATCACCTTTGTGTCCCCGAGGTGCCCCCTATATCGCCTACGCACCATCAGGTAGTCAACGGTTGTCGTCGACCCACCTGACGTGAATGTAACAAGCTTATTATCCTCTTTCTGGAACTGAGTATTACAAATCAACAAATCAGCTCCATCAGCAAACTCCAAAATCCTTTCACCTTCTCCATTTCTCAAACCATATCCGTAACCCCCATGAACTCCCTCTAAACCATCCATACTCCTTCCCACATGTCCATTTAGGTCTCCTCCTACCACAACAACTTCCTCATCTTTCACATTTTCCATCAGCTTCTCTATCGCACACCAGAACTTGTCCTTTTCTTCTCTCCGACCAACCTGCGGAGCATATCCCGAGATGACGTTCACCAGGAGCTTTCCAATCATCATTTTCACCATCATCAACCTATCACTCACTCTAGTCACACTCACCACACTGTCTACAAACTCCTCAGAAAACAGGACACCAACGCCATGCACACCCTTCGGGCACCCTTGCCACACAAACTTGTATTTCTGTCCCTGCCTACCCTTCACCATTCTCACACCACTTCCCTTCCATCTCGTCTTTTGCACACAACATATGTCCACTCTTCTTCTGACCAATACTTCCACCACTTCTCCTGATCTCCCCGTCATTGTCCTTTCATTCCATGTTCCAAACCTCAGAAACTGATGTCCATTTCGGGCATCAGACGTTTCGTTGTCATAAATGGAGTGATAAAAAAAAAGAAGTGAGAAGTAGGAAGTAAGGAATAAAAAAGCAAAAAAAAAGAAGGAACTGTCATCATAATTACACCACAGTTAACTTGTCAAAATGTCAATACAAAGACACAAGTTGAAGAGACTATTGAAGTTACTGAAAATAAGAATTCAATGTAAAGTCAGGCCTGGCCAAACGGCCACCTCTTTTGAGCAGGTACCTGTTTTTAACGGTCATTATATGTTGCCCGGATGTATTTTCAAGATTAAACAACCTGAATGAAACGGGCACCTGTTCAACTTGGCCAGCGGCCACATAGATTTATTGGAAAAAGATAGTTTACCTTGCATGAAGTGACTTTAAGACATGGTGTTTCAGAAATTGCAATCCAGTGACTTGTATTAAAGAAGCGTAATTGTGCTTGTCGTTTTTTGCCGAGGAGCATTATAATGATCGTGCTTCTTGTAACGTATTGTTGCGTTTTTGAGTTTTGGTAACAGTTAGTATAATAAAGGTTAAATTTCCCCCTCATAGTTAGTCACACAAACAACATGTAGCCTCGAGATAGTTCAGTTATTTCTTCTTATTTGTGAGCTTAGTCCTTTTCCTATGTTAGTTTTGCGTTGAGTAGAGTAAGGAGAATAGGTCCTGCTCCTACTTCCATTGCCTTATCCCGCCTCCATAGCCTCATGCCTCTTTGTGCTGCCTTTGGTTATTTTGGCGCGAATTAACACGAGGCAGGCCGAGGAGGGTCGGGGCGGGACCGAATTATGGTGCCAGAGGAGCTGACGGTAAGCGCAAGCCGCCAATCAGGGCTCACAGGGTGTGGCGGCAGCACTGCGTCACAGGGCGTGGTTTGGAAGGTTCGAGAAGGTTCGGGGCATATCGATATAAGCCGTTGCGCAAAGCCACCAGGAGTGCGGGGAGTTCGAGCAGCAATTGAGGTACGAGGACTGAGTTGGCATTGAGTGAGGAGTGAAGGAGCGCGGTCAGCGGCAAAGGACTTTGAAAGATACGAGATCGGCGAAAGACGCGCATGAACCAGGATACGCCCTCGTATGAAAGTAACGCTCGGTTGAGCTTGAAGCCGAGCCGCGTATAGTGCATTGAGATACGCGAGTGATAACGCGCTGTGTAACCGCCAGCCGCGCTGAGAAGCGTACTTTTCCTTCCTACCTCATCGGCTGCCTTTTGTTCGGGAGACGCGCTACGAGGATCCTTCCACCGCTCTTCTTCGCAGGACGTGCTGTGACCGTGGAGAGCCGGACGGGGCCGTTCCTGGGCGACCAAGTCGGCACGTTTTGGCCTGAACAGTATCCTGCCTGCAATTCCCTGTGTGAGTGTGACGGGCCCGAGTCTGGGCGTTAAGAATAAGACTGTTTAAGTGCTGCTCTGTGTCTCTGCGTCTCCTGATCATTGTACATACTTGTGGGAATAATAATTAAATCTGTGTTCTTCCTTCCATTCGACCGTTCTCGTGTTTTCCTCATTGACTAAGCGTGGCACGAGTAGAATCGCTCAAATCGGGTTCCACTACTAGAAAACTGCACGGACCACGTGGTACTCAATCCGCTCGGTGTACCCAAATCATACGTTGCTCGTGCGAGGCTTGCTTCCCCGCTTCCGTGGCGGCGCAGGGATTTAGGTACGAGCGAGACTTGGTCCCGAAACCCTACCTTGCGTTTGCCCGGAAGAGGCGTTTCAAGTCTCTCGGTTCCGCCAAGCCCAGAAAGAACAAGGGGCTTAATCCCCCCTTGGTGAGGGTAAGAAGGGCGGCAGAGAACCGTAACAGTATTATTGCAACCGTGTATTTCTGCGTTTAGAAAAACGTGTTAAAAATGCATCTTTTTGGCTACATTCACCACTAAAAGGTCACGAAAATTGCACAGAATACCTCTCGTTTACACTTCGATGTCTGAGATCAGGTCAGGTATGGGAGCATGCGCCGGAGCAGCGCATCACCGCATCCACTTTCCGATGGTACTCTGGGTGCCTCTGTCTGGCCATCCCCCAGGGCTGATGCCTGGCCCATTCCTATCTCCTTGAGATGCCTATCAACTTGCTGCAACCACGAAGCATGTGGTCGGCCCGTTGGCTTCCTCAACTCACAAAGCTCCCTTGCTGAGAGTATCTGGTGAGCTGGATCAGCGTCCGGAAAGCGAGCCACATGTCCATACAGCCGCAGCTGACACTCACGGACCATACAGGAAACAAATCTTATCCGAGTCTCTCTCAGCAACCGCTCGTTGGATACAAAGTCTGACCAGCGATAGCCAAGGATTCTTCGAAGAGACTTAGTTCCAAAGGAGTCAAGTCTCATTCTTGAGCCCTTGGTAAGGATCCAAGTCTCGCATCTGCAGAGGAAGACTGGAAGCACCAAGGACTTAAAGACTGACTTTCGTCCTCCTGCATAGATACCGACAGCGCCACACCCCATGATCCAGTGAATCCATGACTCCCCAGGCCCGACACAGACGTCTATCAACCTCTAACTCACAACATGCGGAGACATGAATAACACTGCCAAGGTAAGTGAATCTCTTTGTGACCTCAGCATCCTCACCACAAACAGGCACAGACAAGACAGCAGCATCCAATATGTCATTGAAAGCCTGGATCTTGGTTTTGACCCAGGAAATCCATAATCCCAGAAGCTCCGCCTCCTCATTCAGTGGCTGGAAGGCCCCCATAAGAATATCCAGCATCTCCGCAAAGATGACTGCATCATCTGCGAAATAAAGCTCAGAAATCTTGACACTCCCAAACAATGCACCGCAGCCTGACTTCTCCGACATCCTCCCCAGAATCCAGTCAATACAAGCACTGATGAAAGTGGGAGCCAGTGCACACCCCTGCCGAACTCCAGTAACAACTGGAAATAAGTCAGAGATGGAGCCACCACACCTCACAGCACTCTCAGTACCAGAGAATAGTTCAGAGATCAGATTTATCAGTGTTGGTGTCACCCCACGAAGACCAAAAGACCTCCAGATGGCATCCCGCTCGCTCGGTGAGGACCAGAAGCGCAAGGATACAGTTAATCATTGACCTCTTTGGTGTAAAGCCCGACTGCTCTCGTCGCTTGTGCTCGAGCAGATGGCGGCGAACCCTCTCAAGAATGATCCAAGCAAAGACTTTGTCCAGCACCGAGAGTAGCGTCACCCCTCGGTAGTTGTTGCAGTCCTGGTGATCACCCTTCCCTTTCCAGAGGGGGACAACAAGGCCCCTCTTCCAGTCAGTTGGGATGATGCCTGCTTTCCAAACAGAGCACAGAACTGCATGCAATGACTCAAGTACAGCATTTTCACCAGTCTTGAGAAGCTCAGCACGGAAGCCACAAATCCCAGGAGCTTTGCCCCCTTTCACCGGTTCACGGCCAGCTGTGTTTCCACAAGTGAAGGCAGTTCACAGTTAATTGGGGGGGGGGGGGGGGGGCAGCATTTGGGATAGCAACACCCCTGACATCTGGGGTGTTTTTGTGATCAGCCAGTTATTTATATGGTGGGTATTTTCTATTTGTAAACTAATTTTCACGCAAAGGTAAAGAGAGTGCAAGGTTACACATGCTGAAGAAGTTGCCGGATTTGGAAAGTTGCAGGATTATAGAAACTAGAAACAACCACTCCGTAAGAAGGGAATGTGAGGATGGGGGGGTGGGGTGGGGGGGGGAGGGATATGTGAATATGTGTAAGATATGTGTTGTGAATATGGTGATGGAGGAACGAGACGAGAGGAACACGAGATTTTACAAACACTATGTCTGGTAATCTCCACAATCCGCTTCAACAGAACAAAAGAGCACCCTGACCTCGGATGTCAAAACCTTGGAAAATCCTTACAATTCAAAGAACGGATGAAAGTTAGAGACTGCCGACAAAATAGATAGAAGCACCAGGAAAAATCGCCGACGAGCCTGAAGTCGGGAAGACCCAGATCCAAAACATTTTGAAAATCCAAAACATTTTGAAAACGAAAGTCAAAGTTATACAGGATTACAACAACGTGCCGGCCGATCACAAGAGACAACAGAGATGTTCAACTAAATGCCCGCTGCAAACATATCAACATTACCGGGCCGCTGCTGCAAGAGCAGGGCTTAAAATTGTCATGTTCCTGGCGATAAAAATCTCTCCAAGGAACGGATAGATAAGCCAATAGCGAGCTTTCAACTCCGAGGCGACTGATCAAATGCGGATTTTACTATACACAAAGAATTAAGTTAAGCACCCCTACACAACGAATTAAGGTAAGCACCCCCTAATATATATTCTTTGTGTATATGTATACATTGGCATATATTCTAAGGTATGTGAGATCAAATAATGATTGGTATGACATTAGCAATTATCCATTGATGAAATGCAGATGAGTGCACTCGTAGGGTTGAGTTGGGTTGAGTAGTGATCCGATCACGTGGGTCCTACACACGTTATTGACGCAAAGATCGCTAGAGGTCTTCTCAGAACAATGACTGTACGTTAGAAAACATAAACGTCATCCACACTGTCCGTGATGGACCTATAGCTCCATACTTAAATTGAGGTGAAAATATGCCTAAAATTCCCAAAAAATTTCACCTTAAATTATTCAGAATAAAATAATGAAAACGGCATGATTGTTATGTTTTTATGTGACCATAATATCACTTCTCCAGAAAATATAGCAATATCATGGGTATATTACACTGTTTTGACGACAACAAACTTGTAATGTGCGAGGTTGTAAAAAAACGGGGGGGGTGCTTAACTTAATTCTTTGTGTATATATGCGGCGGAGGAAGAAAGAGAAGGGGAAAACTGAAGCGCTTACCTGTGCTCCCGCCGGCAGTTCCCGAACCTGCCGAAAATAAACTCAAACGAACTGGTTTAAAAATGTACAAAAATAAACAGGTTTATTAAAACAGAATGCCGGGACAATGAAAAGCGCAACGATAAATAAATTTCCTATCGGTGGTATGGAGCGCTGCCGCACACAGAACCAAACAGACAAAAGGGTTGAAAGAACTGGAAAATAATGGCGTGATTTATGTGGTGGACTTAACTCAATCAGCTGGTCTCGTCAGTCCGCGAACGGGTCCCGGAGGTCCGTGCGCGGGAACATGCCTTGGCGCGAAGTCCGTGCGTGGATCCAGGCCTCAAGGCGCCCTCGTTCTTTATGCCGCACCTCGTCACGCTGCAGCCCAGCAGCGCTCGTCCACGCGTTGTTCCTGCCTGGAAAACTGCAGCTCTCCATCCGCGGCTCTTCCGCCTCACGTCCACCAGCAAAGTCTCGCAATGCGACGTTTACATGAACAAGCCGACTTGCAGCGAGCAAGCACAACCGTCCACTTTGACATCCAGCACGAGAAGCCAGATGTCCGTGCGCGCCAACCAGTTTACACGCCATCCTCTGATTCCCCGGTGCTTCTCTTCCAATCAGCCAAATGCTTCCCACTCGTCCTTCCCTCCACCAATCAGTGAGTCCCTTCTTACTCCGGCCTTCCTTGTCAATCAAGAGCCCTGGCCAATCACGGCTACTCGGGGCATGTCCTCGGCCTGCTTGAGCTATGTGTGCCTGCCAAGTCGGGATTGTCAGCCCTAGTGCTTGATGCCTGGCTTCCGGTAGGTTTTATTATTAGGGCGTTTAAATGTGGGATTCTGGCCCGACGTGTGGTGCGGTGCCAAAAGAGACAAAGGGGTAAATCACATAGGGAACGACGTAGAAGGAATTACTTAACCTAATCCCCGAGCTAAATAACATGCCCCACCCCCTCGTGAAGGGGACAAATATACAACTTCATCCGACATTCGGGCTAAACAGGTCCTCTACTTATTACATGGTGGTGGTTATTCTTCTTCATGCCAGTCAGATTATGCTACCGACACAAATCTACCTGGTCTAAAGCCATCTCCACCCCACCGACATAACAATATCAACATTACTTACTTGTTTACTTACAAACAGGTCACTTCATTCCCATACTCTGGTCGGCTCAGTGCACTCCCACTCATCGTCCCAGCGCACCTGGTCACAGCAACGCACACGATCGCACCTCCTGTCTGCTAACCCTGGCGAAATCACCTGAGTTCATCCCCACCGTACAAAGCAACATCAAGCTCACCCTGTTCAATACCCGGTCTTCAACAACAAAAGCCTCATCCTGAACGACTACATTCTGGAAAATAAACTGGACTTTCTCTGTCTCACTGAAACCTGGCAACAACCACTGGACTACTTCTCACTCAACCTCACTACACCCAATGGATATTCTTACATCAATAAACCACGCTCGGAGGGCCGCGGTGGTGGAATTGCCGTAATTCACCGACAGGACATCAAGACCAGCCTCATCTCCATCTCATCTGCTCCATCATTTGAACACCTGGCTTTTAAACTCTCTGGTCACACGCAGTCAGTCATGGCTGTCGTCTACCACCCTCCCAAACCACACCCATCATTCCTGTCTGACTTCTCCTACTTTCTGACCCAGCTCTGTTCCCTCTCCCCCTCAATCCTCCTCCTCAGTGATTTCAATATCCACATGGACTCCACTGACTCCACAATAACCACTGACTTCACTCATTTACTCACCTGCTTTAACCTCGCTCAACATGTCAACTTTCCTACCCATAACCGTGGGCACATTCTGGACCTTGTCTGCTCTACTGGATTAATTTTGCACCATCTCTCTGGCTCCGATATCACCCTCTCTGACCACTTAGCCATCACTATGACCATCAACATCCCCACCCCAGCACCAAGGCATTATCGCACTATCAACTTCCGTAAGCTAAACGCTCTTTCACCTACCTCATTCTCATCCACCCCCTCTGAAAAAATGTCCACTTCTCCCTTCGTTGACCTCCACACCCCTTCTGACCTCACTGGCTATGACAACCACACTCTCTCCTCCTGCCTTGACCAGCTTGCACCTATAAAAACCAAAACAGTTTCTTTCACCCATTCTGCTCCCTGGTTTACCCCTGAACTCCGCCTGATGAAAATTCGTGCTCGCCAACTTGAAAGACTCTGCAATAAAACAGGTCTCACAATTCACTCCCAAGCCTACAAGGACCACCTACATCACGACAAAGATGCCCTCTCCCGCACCGCCTACTACTCTCAAATTATCCACTCTGGCTCTGGAAACCCAAAAGCACTCTTCTCTACAATAAACAAACTCCTCAGCCCCCTGGACACCACCACCCAGTCATTCACAGTAGACAACTGCATCTCGTTCCTTTCATTCTTCCAAAGCAAAATTGACAACATCGACAGCAGCTTAACCACCACTGCACCTGCTCCCCCTCAAACCACCTGCCCCCCCTTATCCTGCCAACCCCTGTCTCAGTTCTCCCCAGTCTCCCCTACTGACCTCTCTGAACTCCTCATAGGAATGAAAACTGCTACCTGCACTCTTGACCCCATCCCCTCCAGCTTTGTCAAGGCCTCCCTTCCTGCTCTCTCTCCACTTATCACTGCAACAATGAACTCCTCCCTGTCTACAGGCATTATCCCACCATCCCTCAAAATTGCTGCTGTTACCCCCATTCTGAAAAAACCTGGACTCAACCCTGACACCCTAAACAACTTTAGACCCATCTCCAACCTACCCTTTCTGTCAAAAGTTTTGGAACGCGCTGTAGCCACTCAACTCAAACATCACCTCTCTGCCAATAACCTGTATGAAACATTCCAATCCGGATTCCGCTCCAACCACAGTACTGAAACTGCTCTCCTCAAAATCACCAACGACCTTCTCCTCTCCTCTGACGCTGGCAACCTCAACATTCTCATCCTCCTCGACCTCAGCGCCGCCTTTGACACCATCAATCACACCATCCTCCTCACCCGACTTGAAACCACCGTTAACATTACCGGCACTGCCCTCTCTTGGATCAAATCATACCTCTCCGACAGACGTCAGTTCATCTCCATCAATAACTGCAAATCCCCCACTGCTCCCCTCCCCCAAGGTTCAGTTCTTGGCCCCCTCCTCTTCATCCTGTACCTGTCCCCCCTTGGTCACTTAATCCGCCGTCATGGTCTCCAATTCCACTGCTTCGCCGATGACATCCAGCTTTTCATCTCCACCAAGTGCATCTCCACCGCCACCCACTCTATCCTGACAAACTGCATCACTGAAATAAAATCCTGGCTTCAAATCAACTTCCTCAAACTTAACTATGTTAAATCTGAAATAATCATCATTGGCCCAAAAACGCTCACCAAATCCACCCATAACTTTGCCCTCAACATCGACGGTTTCCCAGTATCCACCTCCCCTCACATCCGGAATCTTGGCATCATCTTTGACCAAACCCCCTCCTTCGACAAATACACTAACTAAACAGATCACAAAGACAGCCTTCTTTCACCTGAAAAACATCGCCCGTCTCCGTCCATCCCTCTACTCCACAGCTGCAGAAACCCTCATCCACGCCTTCATCACCTCCTGTCTGGACTACTGCAACAGCCTCCTCTATGGTTCACCCTCAATAATCACCAATAAACTCCAATACATTCAGAACTCCGCTGCCCGTCTACTCACCCATTCCCGGACCCATGACCACATCACCCCCGTCCTTTACAAGCTTCACTGGCTCCCCATCCCCCAGAGAATCCAGTATAAAATCCTCCTCTTGACCTACAAAGCCCTCCATAACCTGGCCCCATCCTACCTGGCTGACCTCCTCTCCAGACACACTCCCACCCGCAACCTCCGCTCTCTGCTGGTACTAACCTCCTGACCCCCCACGCGGACCAAATTCAGATCCTGGGGGGACAGGGCCTTCTCCATCGCTGCTCCCACCCTCTGGAACTCACGACCTCACACCATCAGAGACTCCTCCTCACTCACCACATTCAAAACATCACTCAAGACCCACCTGTTCAACACTGCATTCAACATTTAACCCACAGCATTTAACCCCTGACTATCTCTTCTCCTTCTCCTTCCTTTTGCTTTGATTAATTTACCTATTGATTTTTGTCTTTTTGCACTTTTTTTTTTTGTACTCTGTCAAAGCGCCTTTGGGCTTCTTGAAAAGCGCTATATAAAAGAAATGTATTATTAGGTTTACTCTCCATAAATGGAGAGTAACCTATTATTACTGCTAGAGTTTTTCTTATTATTGTTATTCTTCCGCCCTATTTTGCACCTCCGAAAACTTCATAATTAATGTTCTCAGCAACCGCTGGTCGGATTGACAGGAAATTTTCATCAAATGATCCTCTCGGCTCCTAGAATTTTTTCATGCTAATTATGACGTCATAGGTCACGTGGTGTGGGCGCCATCTTGTAAAACAAATTCAACTTTTCCCCTCTATCTCCGCAACGGCTCAATGGAAAAATTTGAGGAATGGCTCATTCTAAAGAACTCTTCAATGGGAACAAAAGACATGTGTATCGAGTATATTAAAAATGCTAACGTTAAGAGGTAAGAATTCGTCAAACAAAAAATTTTCTCCCCCGAAAATGGGATTTTTTCCCCAGATGCTTCGTTAAAAAAAACTCAGAATGCGAAAATTTTCGAAGTCATACGTCACATGGTTCGGCCGCCATCTTGTTTTCCGTGAAAAAACACAAAAACCCTTTTTCTCCGCAACGGCTGAACGGATCGAGCCCAAACTTGGCATGCATATTCGCATACCCATGACGAACAAAAAAGTCAGCGAGCACGACGTCATCCGACACGTGGTTTCAGAGTTATGACGTTTTAAAATTTCAAACTAGGAATGGAATCACCTCCATAATGTGTGGAGATATCGAGTGGAAACTTTACACAAATGTTCCTCATGGGGGGATGTTTCATCGTTACTTGAGACGTTTTGATAAGTCACATGGTTTGGCCGCAATAAATAATGGAAGTTTAAATTTTAAAAAGCTTGTAACTCTTGAACCACTGCATGGATCGACTTGAATTTTTAATGCAATGTGGCTCTCATCAAGCGAAACAAGTGTGCAAACTTTCAAGATGATTGGATGTACGGTCACGAAGCTATAAGTCTTTATTGTTGAAAGAAGAAGAAACACACCATTTTGTCTTTCCAGAACGTGCTCACGATAACGCGATCTCCCGCGGTCATTTGAACTTCAAAAAAAATTATAATTGCAGATTTGTCAATAGATGAGGCATATTAACAAACGAATGAAACAGATTTGCTCAAATTCTGACTATTTTTAACTCGATCGTATTTCACTGAAAGTAAGCCCATCAAGGCGCGTACGTAATACACGAAAATACAGTGGCCCATTTGCGCATGTGCAAACATCCATCCACATATTACGTACGCGTCCACACGTGACCTTGCGCTCCAGCGCGACCATTTGCGCATGCACGATTTTTTCAGCGTGTAAGTGCTTCGTTGCACCACCTGCGCATGCGCAGGGTTGGCGGGATTGATGCATTAGAATGTTTGGTGCTGTGCGAGAAGGAAATGGCTGTCATGGTCGTAATTAGTCTTGAAATTTGCGCAAATAAATGCCCTACACGATGCCGTTTATTTCGTCAAGATCCATCCAGCCGATCTGAAGTTATATGAAGAAATGCATTTACGTCGTGACGTCATCACGCGATTTTCGAATGCAGACGTCTTTTCGGAAATTAAATAAAGATAGAAATCGAAATGAATCATGTCCGCGATCTGCGCATGCGCGGTTTTCTCAGTCGCTTTTCAGTGGCATCGCAGTGCAACCCATCTGCGCATGCGCCAGCTATTGAAAATTGGGTCGCCACTGCAAAATCCAAGATGGCCACCACCATGTATGTCTGAACCTTGCAACCTGCATATCTTGAAAAATAAGCAAAGTAGCAACTTCTAATTTGGTGTGTGGGTGTATCTAGGCACAAGGAAGAACGCTATCGAAAATTGGGTCGCCACGTCAAAATCCAAGATGGCCGCCACCATATATATGTCTGACCTTGCAACCTGCATATCCTGAAAAATAAGCGAAGTAGCAACGTCTAATTTGGTGTGTGGGTGTACCTAGGCACAAGGAAGAACGCTATCGAAAATTGGGTCGCCACGTCAAAATCCAAGATGGCCGCCACCATATATATGTCTGAACCTTGTGAGCGGAATATCTTGAAAAATAAGCAAAGCACCAACTTCTAATTTGGTGTGTGGGTGTATCTAGGCATAAGGAAGAACGCTATCGTAAATTGGGTCGCCACGTCAAAATCCAAGATGGCCGCCACCATATCTATGTCTGAACTTTGTGAGCGGAATATCTTGAAAAATAAGCAAAGAACCAACTTCTAATTTGGTGCGTGGGTGTATCTAGGCATAAGGAAGAACGCTATTGAAAATTGGGTCACCACGTCAAATCCAAGATGGCCACCACCATATATATGTCTGACATTGCAACCTGCATATCTTGAAAAATAAGCGTGTGTGTGTGTGGGGGGAGGGGTGTGCGGGTGTTTGTGTGTGTGTGTGCATGTGTGTTAGGCTTGGGGGGGGGTGGGGGGATGTGTGCATGTGTTTGTGTGTGTGTTAGGGGTGGGGGGGGGGGGTATGTGTGTGTGTTTGTGTGTGTGTGTGTTGGGGGTGGGAGGGATGTGTGCATGTGTGTGTGTTAGGGGTGGGGGGATATGTGTGTGTGTGTGTGTGTGTGTGTGTGTGTGTGTGTGTGTGTGTGTGTGTGTGTGTGTGTGTGTGTGTGGGGGGTGGGGGTGGGAGGACGTGTGCATGTGTTTGTGTGTGTGTATGTGTGTGTATGTGGGTGGGGGGTAGGGGGAATGTGTGTGTGTGTGGGGATGTGTGTGTGTGGGGGGGGGGGGGGGGGGGGTGTGGGGGTATGTGTCAGGGGATGTGTGTGTGGGATGTGTCTTGGGGGGTGGGGGGAGGGGGTTGTGCATTTGTCTGGATATGTGTGTGCGTGTGGGGGGAGGTGTGTGCGCGTGTTTGTGTGTGTGTGTGTGTGGATATGTGTGTGTGTGTGTGTGTGTTGGGGGTGGGGTGTATGTGTGTGTGTGTGTAGGGGGGATGTGTGTGTGTGGGGGTGGAGGGATGTGTGTGTGTAGGTGGGGGGGGGGGGGTTGGTGTGTGTGTGTGTGACGTGTGTGTGTTTGGGGGGAGGGGTGTGGGTGGGGGTAGGGGGGATGTGTGTGTGTATGTGTGTGTGTTGTGTGTGTGCGTGTGTGTGTGTGTGTGTTGGGGGTGGGGGGATGTATGCGTGTGTTTGTGTGTGTGTTAGGGGTGGGGGGATATGTGTGTGTGTGTGTGTGTAGGTGGGGGGGGGGGGGTTGGTGTGTGTGTGTGTGTGTTTAGAGGGGTGTGCGTATGGGGGGAGGGGTGTGTTAGGGGTGGGGGGATTTGTGTGTGCATGTGTGTGTGTTGGGGTGGGGGGGGGGGGGGGTGTAGAGATGTGTGCGTGTGTTTGTGTGTGTGTGTGTATGTGGGGGAGGGGGTGGGGTGGAAGGGGATGTGCGTTTGTGTGGATATGTGTGGGTGTGTGGAGGGAGGGGTGTGGGGGTGTTTGTGTGTGGGTGTGTGTGTGGATATGTGTGTTTGTGTGTGGGTGTGGATGTGTGTGTGTGTGTGTGTGTGTTGGGGGTGGGGTGTGTTTGTGTATGTGGAGGGGGGGGGGGGGGTTGGTGTGTGTGTGTGTGTGTGTGGAGGGGTGTGCGTGTGGGGGGAGGGGTGTGGGTGTGTGTGTGGGAGGGGGTAGGGGGGATGTGTGTGTGTGTGTGTGTGTGTGTGTGTGTGTGTGTGTGTGTGTGTGTGTGTGTGTGTGTGTGTGTGTGTCGGGGTTGTATCCAAGGGGGTTGTGTCAAAGCATGTCCAATGAAAGTGGGGTTGTATCACAAGTGGGGTTGTATCAAAAGTGGGGTTCTATCAAAAGTGGGGTTGTATCAAAAGTGGGGTTGTATCAACAGTGGGGTTGCATCAAAAGTGGGTGCGAGTAAACCGGTCATCACTGCCAGCAGTTTTAAAGTGGCAGTTCTAGTTATTATTATTATTATTATTACCAGGCCGCTACTGCAAGAGTAGGGTTTAAAATTGCTCCCGATTTGGGAAATTCAACCTTCGAGACCTCAAATCCGTGGTTGGAGAGCTTCCATCGGTGGCACAACATGGCATTCAGGAAAATGAGTCGAGAATTAGGTGACGTGAACAGTGCTGCTGTTGACGATTGAAAGGCAAAGTTACCGGACATTTGTAAGAACTATCCACTTGGGGATATTTTTAACATGGATGAAACGGGACTCTTTTTACGGGATACACAGAGAACACATTTCATGCAAAGGGCACCAGTGCTTACAGCCAGTGCTTACAAAAACAAACAATTGCTTTTTGTGATTGTGATTGTGCTTTATCCGCTGGAAGTACATCAAACTGGAATAAATATTCTTTTATTGCACCATTTTTTGGCTGTGTCTATTATTTTTTTTAAATCTCTTTTAAGTGGCCATCTGTCTTAAGCGGTCACTTTCACCATTTCCCTTTGGTGGTTGCTTAAAGCAGTTTTGACTGTAATGTTGTTACGTTGTTCAATGAAAGGTTGAACAACTCAATATGGATCCATGCGATTTTATTCCCAACCACAAATCTTTACTTGGAATTGCTGGCGAAGGCCACGGGTAGAGCACAGCCAAACAATGCCATATTTACACTGAACTTCTGGAAAGAACTAAAGTGACCAAGGCACAGCTACGATTCAAACACCACTGCTTCCTAAATCCCTCTGCTTCAGACCCCACATGCTGGGTTTGAAAGCAAGGCAGCTAATACAAGCAACAGGATGGAAATTCTTCCATTTATTGTTTTTTTTTTTTGGATACAGAGTCAAGGCTCGTGTAAGGGCAAAAGCATTACACATAAGAACAGGCACAGACCTTGTATTGAGCAGTCTTGAGAAGGACTTGGTGCAAGACAACTCCTCTGTATTTAAGGTTGTTTTTTTTATCCAATATGTCTGCCAGACCAGTGACTGATGATGTCACTTTTATCAAACTATATTTCCCATGGGTAGTTGATTAATTAGTTAAAGATTTGCATTGATCGGTCACATGTTTCGGCCGCCATATTTGTTTTGACACAAAAGCCTTAAAAAAACACAAACAAATCCTGGTGAGGGTCTGCGATCTCTGATTGCTCTTTCTTGTTTTCCATGTCGAGGTTTCCGAGATATTGAGGTGCAAAGTTTTTTGTTTTTTCCAAGATGGCACCTGTACTACGTGACCTATACAACACAACAACAACATGCATTTTAAGGCCATTTTACCTGCTAGAGTGGGGGTTAGCCTTGCGGTCCCCATGACAATCTTCTCCATTTTGCCCTATTTTCTGCATCTCTCCTTGTTAACCCCCTTGCCCGCATTTCTTCTTCCACCATCTTTAGCCAAGTCTTTCTCGGTCTTCCCCGTCCTCTACTTGCTTCTACATTCATTTCCATCACTCTTCTCAACCAGTCACTTTCAGCCTTCCTCAACACATGACCAAACCATCTCAACCTGTTCCTCTTCACAGCATCAATCACAGGCTCTATTCCCATCATCTTTCGCAATTCATCATTTGTCTTCCTCTCTCTCAACGATACTCTGCACATCCACCGAACCATTCACATTTCCACCCTTTCCAGCCTTCGTTGCTGCTCTACGTTGCTGTTTTATACTTCTCCCTCCCCTCTTTCTGTCTTCTGCCAACTCCTCTCCAGCCTTGCTCTCCCAGCTCTCTCTGTACTCTGTACCCCAAATATTCCTGCAGGTCGCACAAGATCTGCCAGCAACCCTCTTATGATTAAACTGCCAAAATCAAGACTATCTATTCACCTTCACTCTTTCATTCCTCTTTGCTTCCGCCTCTGGAACAAACTCCCTCACTCTCTTCAATCCCACTCCACCCTCCAGGTCTTTAAAACAGCTGTTCACCACCATCTCTTATCTTCCCCCATCCAAAACCTTGATCTTTTCTACCCCCGCTAATTTCACCCCAATTCCACTTTTTTGAAATACCAACTTCTGTCCTGGAAGTCCTTGGTGTCCTTGTGTTTTATACTTCTCCCTCCACCGCCCCCCCCCCCTTCCCATGCCTCCTCCCCCCCGGCCCTCTCCCTTCCACACATCTCCCTGGTCTCGGATGTTGTGTTTGTGTGCTTCCCCTTCTCTCCCCATCTTGTCTTCCGCTCCCTCTTTTTGGGTATTTTATTTGTCTGGTTGATTTGTTTGTGAAGTAAATGTTATCTCTTTCACGAGCCTCGATTCAGTATACAAAAATATATATATATATTACCCATGTCTCGCTCCCATAAATCACAACACTTCTCACACATGCAGCATACACCTTTCCCATCAGCTTCAACGACACTCCCCTCCTCATCAGCACGCCACCCAGTTCCCAAAACCTATTCCATGCGCATCTCACTCTTGCAACCGTTGCCGAGTCTGATCCACCTTCTCCAAATTATGACCTCCAAATTATGGTCTCCAAACGTGACCTATGATGTCATAATTATCATTAAAAAAAATTATATGGGAGGCACTCATATGGTGAAGGTTTCGTGTCCATCGGACCAACAGTTGCTATAAAAAAACCACCGTTTAGAGGCCATTTTAGAGGTTTAGAGGCTATGAAAGAAAAATTTTCATTACTTATCGAATTAAGCATTGTACTTGTTGAATTATGAAGTCATAATGAAGGCACCGATGACATCATCATTAACATATCTTATTCCCCATGGGGAGTACTTGACAATGAGCCATGTTTCAATTTTTTCCATGGAGCAAGGTCGAAGATATAGAGGGGCAAAGTTTTTCGGTTTTTGCAAGATGGCGCCTTTACCGCTGAACTATGACGCCTTATGAGTCCCCTACCGGTGTACACCGGAGGGGACTATAGGTTTGCACGCCGTCCCTCTGTCCGTCAGTCCGTCACACAAAGAACAGCTTTCTGGACTTTTTTTTTCTAAACTCTTGATGCTAATGATTTCAAACTTGGTACATGGTTTCCTCATGATAAGTTACAGATCAAGTTCGAACTTCACGACGTTTCGATCGTTTTTGACAAAGTTATGGCACTTTGAACTTTGGTAATTTCCCCAACAGTTTTCCGGACTATAATTTGGAGTGCGGTAAGTCAAAGCTGTTAATATTCCTTGTTTCAACTCCAATTTACATTCTGTTTCCACTTTTAGTGAGAAGTTGTGGTCTGTACAACCATTCATAAACTTTATTTGGTGTAAATCGGATAATTTTTAGCCGAGTTACCTCAGACGGTGAGTTGGTAATTATATAATCCACACAGTGCAATACGTGCAGGCTACTCCACGGAGCGACCTTGCGGGCTTATTTTAACTCTGATTTACATTATTTTTCCCCTTTTAGTGAGAGGTAGGGGTCTGTGCAACCATTCATGAACTTTATTTGGTGCAAATCGGATAATTTTTAGCCGAGTTACCTCAGACAGTAAGTTGGTAATTATATAATTCAAGCAGTTTTCCAGACGACAGACTGCCGGTAGGGGACATGCATTGCAGCGCAATACTCAGAATGCTTGTTATCATTAAAATATTCCACAGGAGGAGGCGCTCCTATGGTGAAAATTCCGTGTCAATCGGTCCAAGAATTGCAGAGAAAAAAATTCATGCTGATCGAATCAAGCGTTGTACTTGCCAAATGATGACGTCATTATTACGGTACTGATGACATCATTAACATATCTTATTCCCCAAGGAGAGTGCTTGACATTGAGCCATATTTCAATTTTTTTTCCATGGAGTGGTTTCGGAGATATGGAGGTGCAACTTTTTTCGATTTTTCCAAGACGGCACTTGCACCACGTGACCAATCACGTCATAATTATCATTAGAACAATTCTACAGGAAGAGCCACTCATATTCTGAAAATTTCGTGTTCATCGGACAAACAATTGCAGAGGAAAAAATATTTTTCATAGTGATCAGAACAAGCGTTGTACTTGTCAAATTATGATTGTCATAATCGGGACACCAATGACATAATCATTAACATATCTTATTCCCCATGGGGTGTACTTGACAATGAGCTATGTTTCAATTTTTTTCCATTAAGCGGTTTGGGAGATATAGAGGTGCAACGTTTTTCCAAGATTGTGGCCGGACTACGTGACCTATGACGTCATAATAAGCAAAAGAAATCTACAGACAGAGGCGCTCCGACGGTAAAATTTCATGTCAATCGGACCAACCATTGCAGAGAAAATGAAATTTAAAAATGCAGACACGGCACACGGCACACGTACGCAACCGATTGCTTAACTCCGCTTCTCGAGCGCAGGGTAATAAATAAAAGGCAACTGGCTTTGGAGAGACAGTGAGAGTGTGCGATTTGTCAAGATTGAAAGACACGTTCCACTTGTTTGACCAGTTTGTGATTTTATCCAGGTCTGCAGAGAGTGAAGAGGCTGCTGCCTGCCAATCTGAGGGATGAGGAATGGAGCAGCAGAGAGTGGAGTCATCAGCAAAGAGATAGAGAGGATTTTCCAGAGTCGGAGAGATCATTGATGAAGACCAGAAATAGCACAGGGCCCAGAACACTGCCTTGGGGAACTCCAGCCTGAACAGGAAGGGGGAGATGAGAGAAATCCATTCAGAGCCACACGTTGACTACGACCAGAGGAAGTTGCTAAGCCATGTGTGGAGGTTTCCACGGATACCATAGGAGGAGAGTTTGGTGAGCAGGGTGTGGTGCCACACGTATCGAAGGCATGAGATATGTAAAGTGAGACAGCTCTGACCCTCTGTCAAGGGAGATTTGCATACATCGGCCTGTCATTATTGCCTCACAAATCTTACGGACCAGTTACTATGGGCATCCGATACAATTCACCTTTGACTTCCAAGTGTGCGACAAGCATGAATACAATGAAGAGGGCACACGTTCACAAAAAAAACAACAGAATATCGGCGGGGAAGCCCCATCAGAACAAGTTCACTGCTTTGAGAGTTAAATCTGGGTGTGCCACAAGTCCCATCCAGGACGCAGGTCCAATTCAGAACCAAAGGATGATTAACCTTCCAAGTAAATGGTACACAGAAACCGAAATGGGTCGATGACATAAAGGCCTCAACTTGAGTTGCAGTGTAAAAGCCTAAACTTGAATCTGGGTATTCCAAATAACCTCATTGTATCCCGGGTCGATTTTGCCATCATGGAACTCTGACAACACCAACAACGAGGTGAGATCATGTGAGGCTGCTGGTTTACTCCGTCCTCTGCACCTGGCTTGCAACAAATGTAATTTGAACTGGGTACAATGACGATCCTTGCACACGAGCTACCGAAGATAGACGACACGACGATCGTGCAAGCAGACAAAAGACATGCAACTGTGTTCGTATAACGCATATCATGAAAGGATGGAAGATATGTTGGTGGAGACACCCACCGTAGCCTATAGCCTCTGATCAAACTAAAAAGGAGGAAAGCATGTTGAACTCGCTGATCGTTGACATTAAAAGAACAGGTAGACGGCTACTCAATACAAACTGATTGATATACAGCAGCAATAGAGTTGCCTCCAGGGCATACGGGCAGCCTAAAGTACACAACAACACAACAACAACATGCATTTTAAAGGCCATTTTCCCTGCTAGAGCAGGGGTTAGCCTTGTGGTCCCCATGACAATCTTCTCCATTTTGCCCTATTTTCTGCATCTCTCCTTGTTAACCCCCTTTCCCGCATTTCTTCTTCCACCATCTTCAGCCAAGTCTTTCTCGGTCTTCCCCGTCTTCTACTTCCTTCTACATTCATTTCCATCACTCTTCTCAACCAGTCACTTTCATCCTTCCTCAACACATGACCAAACCATCTCAACCTGTTCCTCTTCACAGCATCAATCACAGGCTCTATTCCCATCATCTTTTGCAATTCATCATTTGTCTTCCTCTCTCTCAACGATACTCCGCACATCCGTCGAACCATTCGCATTTCCACCCTTTCCAACCTTCCTTGGTGCTCTACGTTCATTACCCATGTCTCGCTCCCATAAATCATAACACTTCTCACACATGCAGCATACACCTTTCCCTTCAGCTTCAACGACACTCCCCTCATTGTCAGCACGCCAATCAATTCCCGAAACTTCTTCCATGCACATCTCACTCGAGCAACCGTTGCCGAGTCTGATCCACCTTCTCCATTCAGCATGTCTCCGAGGTAGCAAAATGTTTTCACACCTTCCAGCTTCACGCCGTCTCCAAGATCCAACTCAACATTTCCTCCATCTGCAGCTCCCTCTGTGCACACCTTACATTTGAATGTAGCTGCCACACTGGTAAATGACCCTCTCAGACCACTACATTTTTGATGAACCCACTCAGCGCACATTGTACACTGAATGGAGTTCACTCCGACACCCTTCCTACACACAGCACAGGGCCACTTCCCATTTCTTTCCACCTCACCACATGCTTTACCACTTGCCATCGCCTTCGTCTTTCCGATATTCACCTCCAGACCTTTTGTCTCCATACATTCCTTCCACGTGTTCATCTTTTCCTTCAGTCCATCCATACTTTCCGCAATCAACACCAGATCATCTGCATTCAACAACTCCCACGGTAATCCCTCCTTTACGTTCTGAGCCAGCACCTCCATCATACCTACAAATAGAAGTGGACTGAGTACCGACCCCTGATGCACTCCCACCTTCACCTCAAACTCACCACTGTTCCCGTCCTATGTCCTTACAGCTGTGCGCGCTCTTTTGTACATTGCCATCACTACTCTGATCAACCATTCCTCCACTCCTAACTTCCTCAATGCCCATGTCAATACTTTGCGTGGAAAGTACACAAGCCTAAAGTACACAAGAAAGGAATTTCACTGAGACTCATTACCCTGCTTTACCAGCATTACCCACTCAGTGGGGTTAAGCGATCAGTAGCGTGTGTATGTACACATGTCTGCATTTTAAAAATTCATTTTCGCGGCAAGCATTGGTACGATTGAGACAAAAGCTTGCACCGTAAAAGCGCCTCCTCCTGTATAATTTTTTAGTGATAATTAGGACGTCATAGGCCATGTGGATGGACAGTCATGGTCAGGACCTCCTTCATGTGCCAACGGTTTACACCATCTTGGAAAAACGTTGCACCTCTACATCTCCGAAACCGCTCGATGGAAAAAATTGAAACATGGCTCATTGTCAAGTACTCCCCATGGGGAATAACATATGTCAATGATGATATTGGTGCCTTCATTATAACGTCATAATTTGAAAAGTTCAATGCTTGATCCAATCAGCATGAAAAAAAAAATTCTCTGCAACTGTTACTCCGATGGACACAAAATTTTCACCATAGGAGCGCTTCCTCCTGTAGAAATGTTAATGATAATTATGATGTCATGGGTCACGTGGTACAGGGGCCATCTTGGAAAAACGATGCACCTCCACATCCCCAAAACCACTCCATGGAAAAAGTTGAAACGTGGCTCATTGTCAAGCACTCTGCATGGAGAATAAGTGTTGTTAATGATGATGTCATTCGTATCCTTGTTCACCAAAGCGAAGGTGTCGAGGTGGCTGGACATCGCTTGGTAAAGGATGATTGTTGGAAATCGGCTGGGGGCATGTTAAACACGACAGATGCATCAAATGCTCAGCGCTTGCCTTTCCTCAACTTCTATTGTTTTTACGTGGAGTATATTACAAATAGGTATTTAGTACCACCATGGACTCCTCTGTGTCTGCTGTGGTTGTGAATATGGTGATGGAGGAATTGGAGGAACGTACTATCCCATCCGTCACAGCATGGACATATTTGTTCTTGGTTCCAGCAAGGAGGTTGACACTGTCCATGAGGCTATTTGAAAACCCTTTCCTTCCATCAGGTTCAACTACAAAGGATCCCTCTCTTTCTGAGACACCATCGTGATGAGGGTTCCCAAAGGTTTTAACATTGCAGTTTACAGGCCATTGGCAAATCATAGTTTGATCAGAGGCTATAAGCTACGGTAGAAGTCTCCACCAACATATCTTCCATTATAAATTATGTATTATACGAACACACTCACATTGGCCATTGCCTGGATATTGACTCTTGCCAACCCATGGACCACATATTCAAAGAATCTGAAGCCTGAAGACCAATGGCTGGCTCCACAGACAGATTGTTAACAAAATGGGAAGCAATCTTGGTGGCCCCAAAAAACAGGGTTGGTCACAGCAACCAAAAGGTTTTTGTGTTTTGCCTTTTGTGCCAGATGTGTCATAAAGGATAGACACAGTGTTGAAATCAGCAGGTGTGAGAGTAAATTTCAAACTTGTACTTACCATGAGGGAGGCATTGATGAAGGTCAAGGACAAGCTACGACAAGGAATGATCGGGTAAGGGTGGGCTATATGGTTCCCTGTGGTTGCGGGGCAGAATGTGTTGGAGAGACAGAAATAACTTTTGGCCAACAGCAATAAACATCACAAGGCCTTCAAATGTAACTATTCTAGGAGGTCTGACATTGGCATGGGCTGAAGGCTGGCCATGTTCTCCTACGGAAGTGTCAGCATTTTGGGTGCGAACCCGAAAAATGGCAAAAGACGGATTTTGGAAACATTTCATGCAGACGAAACAATCACATCGCTCACGGAGAAGGTTGTGGATGCGCCACTAGTGTTTTATCCACTTATGCAAAAATGTACCAGGGATGATCCTAGATGTAAAAGAGGGAAACAAATATAATGAATATATATATATAACCACCTTTAGAGGCCATTTTTCCCGTGAAGGCCATTTTAGAGGCCATTTTCGGGAACCGTGGTTGTTGTTGTTTTTTGGTCCCCTTTTTGAAGCAATGTTTTACGGCCGGATGCCCTTCCTGACGCCAACCCTTTTTGCCGCCTTTAACGACAAACAGGGAAATTTTTGGATAAAGGGGAATATAACTGAATATAATGCATAACACAGTTTGGCTTTACTTTTTCTTTTTTAAGTTCATCCCCAACCATACCTCCAAATCTCATAACCCCTCCCCCCCCCCCCCAACCCCCCCACCACAACCTCTGTTGGTTCAGGCCACTACAAATTATGTTTGTATTGCATCAATGTGCCAACGGTTTAAAGGCATGAGTTTGAATTTATGCGGCACGGCTTTGAGTGGTGTGTCCAGCTTGATCCGACCTAACCCTCCTTTGGATTGATAAAGGGGTTTTAGAATTATTTTCTTCACTCCCGAGAAAGGTCAGCTGAGGCACATTGTATTGCATCTTGCTGACCAAAATATTTTCATTCGTTGTTCATTGAAAGATTGGAGAACTCAACATGAATACACACACTTACTTTTAAATTAAAAGCAACCTCCATGCACACAAAGTTGCAGCTTAAGTGGAAAATATGAGAATTGGTGAAAGCGGACCACATAGCCCACAATGAGTTGTTCAGTTTCAAATTCGTGGGAGTCTACTATACAAAGCACAAAATTTGTAGAAAAATACAAGAGAATAAGATAATGGACAAGAGTTTGTTTCATACAGTCCTACCTTGTGAAGCTGGCCCATCAAAGAGAATACTAAGTTGTGCTTATTTTCAAGCTGCGAGATGATTACAAATGCGTCTTTCACATTCTGAGCCCGTTCCTCTTGTGTAATTAAGGGCTCCGTCGATGAATCAGAATGAACCGTCTCCTGCCCTTGCCTCAGCAGAAGGCTTTCAATGTAATCTTTCAGGGCAGAGTCGCAGTCAACTTCAAAAGTTCTGCAAGGTGGACCAAGTCATCATCAAATATCTGAATCATCATTCAATAGTGGCAAATTATAGGCAAAAGAAAAACGAATACCAAACCCTCAAACCTGCAAAATTGTATGAGCATAGTGGAGTCTAAACCACGAGAGGCCACCATGTCTGGGATGAGTGCCGCTTTGGCGGAAGGAGCTGCCCGGAACACTGAGTGAAAAGAGACCTAAAACACAAATGGGAATACCATGAAAAGAAGCGAGGATGCAAGCAAGTAATCAACATTTAAAATAAAACCTAAATTTGCTTAATTATCACCTCTGCCACTGAAGGTGGACAGAGTTGATGTTTTCGTGTCTGTCTGTGAGCAGAATATCACAAAAAGTTGTGGATGGAATCAGACGAAATTTAGTGGACAAGTTGAGTGTGTGACAAGGACAAATCGATTGCATGTGGATCTTCACCAAAATCTAATAGTTTTAAAGCGATTCTTCACTATTGATTGAGTGATGGGGCCGAAAACAATACATAACACGGCATTTCAAGAAGTTGTATTGTGGATTTTGACAAATCTTGGTGGATGAGTTGGTTAGATGACGAGAACAAGCCAATTCGATTTTAGTTCAGGTAAGCAAGTTCAGGTAAGCAACTATCCCTGGTGTTGGGCTAGCGGCTAGGGTGCCGGCTTAGGATCCAAGGATCCTGGGTTTGAATCCCGGTCGATCGCTGAATTAACGCCAGGGGGGTTGACTCAGCCTGTCATCCTTCCGAGGTCGGCTAATTGAGTACCAGTTCACTGGTAATTCCCTGTTTGTCGTTAAAGGCGGCAAAAAGGGTTGGCGTCAGGAAGGGCATCCGGCCGTAAAACATTGCTTCAAATAGGGGACCGAAAAACAACAACAACCACGGTTCCCGAAAAAGGCCAACCCCCGCTTTGCGGGGAAAAATGGCCTCTAAAGGTGGTTTTAAGCAGATCCCACCTATCAGTGGAATACAAAACGTTAACTGTTCAGCCAAGCGGAGGTATGCTCTCTACCTTGTGCCGTTCTAGTTCTTCATTTTATGGCCAAATAGACATTTGAATGTGATTTAAAAAAAACACTTTCCTGAAACGTTCCCTGGTCTTGTTGAACAGATGAATTTGCAATGGGAAGAAAAATGTCAATTTTGAATTCAAATATGTACAAAGCAAATAGTGATTACCCTCACCAAAGCAAAGAGTACTGTATTGCATTTGGGTCTGTTTGTCTGTCTGTTTGCCACACAGAATGTGCTAACGTAGGCCACAAATGCCACTGAGTGGTAGCCAGTAGTACACATTCTATTTTTACAACCAGCACCTCCATAAAGTATATACAATTACAATGCGAGTATGTCCATAAAGTATGCGCAATTGGAATGCGAGTATGTCTTTAAAGTACATACAATTGGAATGAAGGTATGTTTATAAAGTATTGTTATGAATTTGGTAGAGCAACATCTAGAGCTAGGTAGATCTGAATAGGTAGGTATTCGACTGTCGTGACAGGGACTCTACATGTAATAAGTTCTTGATGTTGAGGCGTTTGTCGGGGTAAGATGTATGATTGTGGATCTACCTGGAGATTCGAGTGTTAAGTAGTGAGGGATTAAAGGTAACGCCCCTGTGAGTCTCACCTAGTAGTCAAACCTTTGTCCATTATGGCACTGCAGACCACATAAACATTAGATAGGTCACTAGCGCAACATTAAATAATTCCTTTCCCTGACAATGACTTCGGAACAAACGGACAGGAAACCAGGCTAGGACACTGCCAATGATGGCCGCAGCCAGCTACACCTCCGCTGGGCCTCGAGTGCCACGCGCTATCACAACACGACAGGCCTGTGATTCGGTGGAGAGCACTGATTGGGTGGCGCACCAAGGGACGTGACGTCACCAGCGAGGTTATTTAAGGGAGCGCCGAACGCTCTCTTGCTCTTGTTCTCTTGCCTCTCTGGCGTCTGGCAGTGCAGCTTTTGGTCTCTTGTGGTTCATGCTTTTAGTTGCGCAGCAGTTGAGAAGAGTTCTGCAGAAGAGTTGGCTGCCAGCACTCCCGCAGAGAGTTCACTTAAGTTGAGCCGGAGGAGTTGAGTTGAGACCAGTCCCGGAGCGAGTTGGAGGGACGAGACGTGCAGTCACACCTGCGTTCTTCCCGTTCCTGTCTTTTCGTGCTTCGTGTGGGGATCGATCTTGGGTGAAGCCGCTGGCTTGCGTTGGGTGCCTTGGAGATTGGTGCACCGACCTCGTGGGCGGCGAGAGGATCGGAGCTTGGAGAAGGCCTGGTGGCGGCTGAGCGCGGCCGTGTTACAAGAAGACGACAGAGACAGATAAGCCCGGGCTCCGCGTACACTGTACACGACGTGACGTGTTTCTTTTGTAATTCATAATCTCCCTCGTATCATGTTTGATATCTGTTGTATGTGGGATCCCAATTTAGGCTTCTGATTAGAGTTATTACCGGCGCGGGCTTTTTCACTGTCTTTACTTTTCATTAATAAATCCTTGTATTATTTTCTGTATATATCTGAACGCAGTTTCCTGGGTGTCTGATTTTAATAGATAAGGCGGCGGCGGTGGAGCTTTGCTGTGTCCGCCATTCCGCGCGTTTAACTTTAAGTGTTTGATTTGGAATCCGCATCCGCATTGAGTTTTCGCCTCGGGAGTTAAAGCCTCGCAATTGGCCATCCGCAACTGCGGTGTTAATCGCGGTTGCGTGACAGTATGTACAAATATTAAGTGTTTATAAAGTATTGTTACGTTTATGGAGGAAGGGTTGGGTCAGAGATTATCTTAGAACAGATAGAACTCTTTTGAGTAGTATGGTCTGTCTACAATTTAGAAGCCAATCTCAATGTAACAAGTGGGGTCACATCAGCTGAAGGATTGATTGTCTGCGATTGTGTATCATATTGAGGATGGTGGATGGTATTTGTAAGACAGCAAGGGTTAAATTTAAGGAACCATGTGTAAAACCTCCTGTAACCACCATCCTACCATGTCCTACCATTGACACTATAAACATAGCTTCGCAACATGTTCCACCATTCCCACTGTATACATAGCTCTGCAGCATGCCCCAGCATTCTCAATATAAACATAGCTTCACATCATGTCCTACCATTCACACTATAAACATAGCTTTGCGGCATTTCCCAGCATTCCCACTGTAAACATAACTTCAAGGCATGTCCCACCATTACCACGATAAATATAGCTTCACGGCATGTCCCACCATTACCACGATAAACATAGCTTCACGGCATGTCCCACCAGCTGCCTAACATGTCATCCCCGACGATTTACTGTACAGAATGAAAACACTCCACTGCATCTTTTAGTGCGAATACCAACTGCTCAATATGGTATAATCTGAGCTGTTACACAATGAAAATGCTTCACCGCATCTATTACCAGCTGCCCCAGCTGCCGAATACTGCATCACCCAATAACAACCCCCACAAAGAAGGGGCAGAATACTCACGCTCCCATAACTAACCACAATGCCCACATGATTACTTATGTCTACCGTTTCAATCCTTTTTAGACATTTTAAGACCGTTTAGACCCCTTTGACCTTTTAAGACCCTTTAGACACTCGAGACCATGTGTGGGCATCCCATTGGCAAATGGCCATGTGTGGCCATTTCACAAAAATATGTGACCAACTCATAGAATCAGATAGTGTTTTTTAGCTGGATTACAAGGATTACGATGTGTCATGTGACCTCACAATATGCAAACAAATGCAGGTGATTTGTGCCCTGAGAGCACAAATATGTGGGATCGATTTGCTCAACACTTTCCTGGAGGTAGTGGAAAATTTGGCCTGTATTTGACAAAGTTTGTTTCAGCCACAATAGATGGGGCACCAACAATGACTGGCAACAAAATCAGGTTTATTGCGCTTCTGTACAAGTACTTGAAAATTATTGGCAGCATTGTTTCCAGTACCTGCCATCCTTCCACTGCAAACTTCACCACAAAAGTCGCTGTGTACAAATAGCGGGGAATGACACGTTTATTGACTTGATGAACACAGGAATTAAAATCATGAATTATTTTTCACACACAGGCCATAACTGCTGATGAACAAGAGCAACAGCCTTCTTGTTCATCAGCAGTTCATAGAATCACTCAAGGAATTGGAAGACTGATTTTTATGTCGTCGTTTACAATGCAAATGTTCAATGGCCGAGTCGTCGTCGTTTACAATGCAAATGTTCAATGGCTGAGGTTCTGGAGGAAAGGTTCTGGAGCAGTTCACCATCTTGTGTCTGCACATTCACGAGTTTCTGGTGGAAAAGGGCAGGCTGAAAAGTTTTCAGGTATTGAGAGTTAACATGGCAATGTGAATTGTGGTTTTGACTAACCTAATGGGTAACTTGAATGAGCTGAACAAGAAGCTGCAGGGAAAAGGAAAACTCATTTGCGATCAAGCTCAAATCATTGAAGAGTTCAAATCAAAACTCAATCTGCTGCTCGTACAAGTCTAGAAACAGGATTTTACCCACTTTCCATACCTGGAAAGCTATTTGAAAAAGACTGAAGAGATCGATGTTGAACTGGAGAAATTGCAGCAATATGTAGATCTGGAATTTGACGCAAACATTTGAACAGCGCTTCACCGACTTCGACAACTTCAATCTGACATTTCAGTTATTGAAAGATGCATTTAGTTTCAGTATTGAAAAGTCATCCAAATAACTTGTAAATTTAATTAGCGTGAACAAGCGAGAGTTTGAGACCGACATGCTGTTTCTCCAGAGCAAGCAGTTACATCCGTATATTCGCAATGAATCTCCAGCTGAAATGTGGCAAAACCTCTTGGAAGATAAACAGTAACCTTCCCTGAAAGCTGCCATTGCCAAATGGTTCTCAATATTCGGGTCTACGTGGCTGTGTGTGTGAACTTTTTCTTCTGTGACACAGATAAAGTCGAGGAAGCTCTGAGTTAATATACTTGGTAAAAGCACCTTTGACAGCAATTACAGCTGCGAGTCTGTCGAGGTAGATATTTAACAACTTTTCATACCTTGATTGGGAAATATTTGCCCATTCTTCTGTACAAGCTGTTCAAGCAAACCTCGACCTCGACTCTGATTCTGCAACTGGACCAGACGGCATCAGCCCACGGGTCCTAAAATCCTGCTCTGCCGCTCTATCTCACCCTCTCTCTGTTCTTTTCACCCTATCTTTTGCTCAAGGTCATCTGCCAGCATCCTGGAAATCAGCAAACATTACCGCTTTACACAAAAAAGGTGCAAAAACAGATCCTTGCAACTACAGACCAATCAGCCTGCTCCCAATTATCAGCAAAGTCATGGAATCCATCATTGCTTCGGATATGAAATCTTTCCTCTTCTCCAATGGCTTGATCTCTGATCATCAATTTGGTTTCAGACCAGGTCACTCTACTCTGGACATGCTGCTTCTGCTGTCTCAACAATGGATGGAGGTCCTCAATGCCAAACAGGAAATCAGAGCTGTCTCCCTTGACATATCACATGCCTTCGATACAGTCTGGCACCCAGCTCTGCTCACCAAACTCTCCTCCTATGGTATCCATGGAAATCTCCATGCATGGCTTGCAGACTTCCTCTCTGGTCGTCAACGTGTGGCCCTGAATGGATTTCTCTCATCTCCCCTTCCTGTTCAGGCTGGAGTTCCCCAAGGCAGTGTGCTGGGCCCTGTGCTTTTTCTGGTCTTTATCAATGATCTCTCCGACTCTCTGGAAAATCCTCTCTATCTCTTTGCTGATGACTCCACTCTCTGCCGCTCCATTCCTCTTCCCGCAGATCGGCAGTCTGCAGCCTCCTCACTCTCTAAAGACCTGGACAAAATCACAGACTGGTCAAACAAGTAGAACATGTCTTTCAATCCTGACAAATCTCACACTCTTACTATGTCTCTCCGAAAAGATCGACTGGACAACCCTCCCATCTACTTTCTCAACAATCCTCTCCAAGAAGTTCTGTCGCTCAAGCTTTTGGGTCTCACTATCTGCCATGATCTTTCTTGGGAAAACCACATTTCCAAGCTGGCCTCCAAAGCCAGTCGCCGACTGGGCATCCTCTGTCGTGCGAAGTCCTTCCTAGGCACACCTGAGCTCCTCACCACATACAAGGCTTTCATCTGCAGCTCAATGGAATACTGTTCTCCCCTATGGGCTGGTGCTCCTGCCTCACACCTGGCTCGGCTTCACGCTGTTGAATCCAAAGCTTTCAGAATCATTGGAATCTCCCGCGATGAAGCTATCTCTGAGGGCCTTTCACTCACTCATCGCAGGCAGGTCGGTGGTCTTTCTGTCTTCTACCGACTCCTCTCCGGCCTTGCTCCCCCAGCTCTCTCTGTGCTCTGTCCCCCAAATATTCCTACAGGTCGCACAAGATCTGCCAGCCACCCTCTGATGGTTAAACTGCCGAAATCTCGGCTCTCTGCTCACCTTCACTCTTTCATTCCTCTTTTCTCCCGCCTCTGGAACAAACTCCCACACTCACTTCAATCACACTCCTCCCTCCAGGTCTTTAAAACAGCTGTTCACCACCATCTCTTATCTTCCCCCATCCAAAACCTTGATCTTTTCTACCCCCACTAATTCACCACAGATCCACCTAGTTTGAAATTCCAACTTCTTTCCTGGCAGTGTCCATATGTTTTATACCTCTCCCACCCCCCCCCCCCCCCCTTCCCATGCCTCCTCCCCAAAGCCCTCTCCCTCCCACAGTTCTCTTGATGTCTCCATGTCTCTCGGTCCCTGCTCTCAAATGTTGTGTTTGTGTCCTTCCCCCTCTCTCTAACGCTCCCGATGTTATTTGTTTTATGTGTCTGTTTGTCTTTCTGTGTGATTAATGTTCGCTCTTTCACGAGCCTCGATCTTGTATACAAAAAAAAAAAAACCCAGTGAAGTTGCGTTGGGAGTGTTAACGGCCAGCGATCTTCAAGTCATGCCACAGATTTTCGATTGGATTTAGGTCGGGACTCTGACTGGGCCACTGAAGGACATTTATCTTTTTGTTCCTTAGCCATTCCAGTGTAGCTTTGGCTGTGTGGTTCGGGGCGTTGTCATGCTGAAAAGTGAACTTACATCCCAATTTCAGCTTTCTTGCAGAAGGTTTTGCTCTTGGCGTTTTCTTTATTTTGCTCCATCCATTTTCCCTTCTATCCTGACAAATGCCCCAGTTCCTGCTGATGAGAAACATCCCCACAACATGATGCTGCCACCCCCATGCTTCAAAGCAGGGATGGTTTTCTTTGGGAGATATGCTGTGTTGGGTATGCGCCAAACGTAACATTTTTCATTTAGGCCAAATAGTTCCATCTTGGTTTCACCAGACCACAATTTTTTTTGCCACATGGCTTCAGAATCTCCAGTGTTTTTTTCATATCTCCAACAGGACTCAAGGTGGGCTTTTTTGAGTAATGGCTTCCTTCTTGCCACCCTACCATACAGGCAAGACTTGTGTAGTGCTTGGGATATTATTGTCACATGCACACAGCGACCAGTCTTTGCCATGTAGCTCTTCCAAAGTTGCCATTGGCCTCTTGATGGCCTCTCTGATTAGTCTCCTTGCTTGGTCATTCAGTTTAGAGGGATGACCTGACATCGGCAGGGTCTTGGTGGTACCACCACTTTTTGATTGTCTTGACTGTGCTCCAAGGGATATTCAGGGCCTTTGACATATTTTTATACCCATACCTTGATATGTGCCTTTCTACAACTTTATCCCAGAAAATATTTTTTATTCTTCAACATTCTACAACTTTATTAGATATTCTACAACTTTATTTTAAACAAATATCTTTATCTTTATGTCGCCAGTCAACTTTATCCTTTATTTTCTACAACCTCATCCTGGCCTTTTGAAAGGTCTTTGGTGCTCATGGTTGAGTCTTTGCTGTAAAATGGACTACCCAGCAGAGGAAATATACAGGAACAGCTGATTTTATTCTGAAATAGTCAGAATCACTACAATTTAACACAGGTGGAGGCCAATTAACTTGGTATGTGATTTTGAAGGTGATTCGTTACACCTGAGCAACAACAACAACAACATGCATTTTAAGGCCATTTTCCCTGCTAGAGCGGGGGTTAGCCTTGCGGTCCCCATGACAACCTTCTCCATCTTGCCCTATTTTCTGCATCTCTCCTTGTTAACCCCCTTGCACGCATTTCTTCTTCCACCATCTTTAGCCAAGTCTTTCTCGGTCTTCCCCGTCCTCAACTTCCTTTGACATTCATTTCCATCACTCTTCTCAACCAGTCACTTTCATCCTTCCTCAACACATGACCAAACCATCTCAACCTGTTCCTCTTCACAGCATCCATCACAGGCTCTATTCCCATCATTTTTCGCAATTCATCATTTGTCTTCCTCTCTCTCAACGATACTCCGCACATCCATCAAACCATTCCCATTTCCACCCTTTCCAACCTTCGTTGCTGCTCTACGTTCATTACCCATGTCTCGCTCCCATAAATCATAACACTTCTCACACATGCAGCATACACCTTTCCCTTCAGCTTCAACGACACTCCCCTCATCAGCACGCCACTCAGTTCCCGAAACTTCTTCCATGCACATCTCACTCGAGCAACCGTTGCCGAGTCTGATCTACCTTCTCCATTCAGCATGTCTCCGAGGTAGCAAAATGTTTTCACACCTTCCAGCTTCACGCCGTCTCCAAGATCCAACTCAACATTTCCTCCATCTGCAGCTCCCTCTGTGCACACCTTACATTTGAATGTAGCTGCCACACTGGTTAATGACCCTCTCAGACCACTACATTTTTGATGAACCCACTCGGTGCACATTGTACGTTGAATGGAGTTCACTCCGACACCCTTCCTGCACACAGCACAGGGCCACTTCCCAGTTCTTTCCACCTCACCACATGCTTTTCCACTTGCCATCACCTTCGTCTTTCCGATATTCACCTTCAGACCTTTTGTCTCCATACATTCCTTCCACTTGTTCATCTTTTCCTTCAGTCCATCCATACTTTCCGCAATAAACACCAGATCATCTGCATACAACAACTCCCATGGTAAACCCTCCTTCACGTTCTGAGCCAGCACCTCCATCACAGCTACAAATAGTAGTGGACTTAGTACCGACCCCTGATGCACTCCCACCTTCACCTCAAACTCACCACTGTTCCCGTCCTTCATCCTTACAGCTGTGTGCGCTCTTTTGTACATTGCCATCACTACTCTGATCAACCATTCCTCCACTCCTAACTTCCTCATTGCCCATGTCAATACTTTGCGTGGAACCCCATCGAATGCTTCCTCCAGATCAACAAACCCAAGAAACAACTTCTTCCTCTTCTCCATGTACTTCTCCTGCAACTGCCTCACAATAAAAAGCGCATCTGTCGTTCCTCTTCCTGGCATAAATCCAAACTGCATTTCGTCGATCTTCACTTTCTTCCTTATCCTCCTCTCCAACACCCTTTCCAATACCTTCAATCCATGCTCCAATAACTTTATCGCTCGGTACGAGCCACACTCCAGAGGGTCACCTTTCCCCTTGTATAGAGGGACGAGGGTACTCAGTTCCTAATCCACTGGAATGCGGCCTTCTTTCACCGCCAGATTACAGATCTCCGTCATTCTCTTCACACCCCAACTTCCTGCTGCCTTCAACATATCTCCCACAACTCCCGCCGGCCCTCCCGCTTTTCTACTCATCATTGCTTTTATCACTTCCTCAACTTCCTTCTCAGTTATCTTCTCTGCCGGTCCGAAAACTGGGTTACTCTACGTTGCCATCCCATTCATTCTCTGTATTCAACAGCATTTCCATGTATCTTTTCCATCTTCCTTTAATTCCATCTGGGTCGACAACGATTTGTCCCACTTCATCCTTCAAGCAACTCACTCCCATCACATCACACCTCTCTTTCGCTATCTGCTTTGCAATCCTGAATACTTCTCTCTGACCCTCTTCCAAATCCAAGCGTTCTCCGAACATTTTCCTACATGCCTCCTGCGCCTTTGCTACCTCTTTCCTTGCAGCCTTCTTGCCTGCCTGATAACTTTCATGCGCTGCTGTTTCTGCCCCCATACCCTTCACCTTCTGCCACTCCTTGAACTTCTTCCTCTTCTAGTCAATCCTCTTTCCAACTTCATCATCCCACCACCATGTTTCCGAGTGCCTCGGTGGTCCTTTTGTCCATCCACATACCTCACCAACGGCTCCCAACAGACTCGCTTTCATTGACATCCAACCACTTTCAAGCTCAACCACATCATCCTCCACCATCCTCAGCCTCTCTTTTAATGCCTCCCTTACTGTCACCTCTTTCAACCTCCACACCTTCATTCTCGGTTGGTACTTCACCCGCCGAACTCTCCTCGCACCTTTCACCCTTATGTCGCAGACAACCAGGTGGTGCTGTGAAACAGCCTCCTCCCCTGGGATCACCCTTGTGTCCCAGAGGTGCCCCCTATCTCGCCTACGCACCATCAGGTAGTCAACGGTTGTCGTCGACCCACCTGACGTGTATGTAACAAGCTTATTATCCTCTTTCTGGAACTGAGTATTACAAATCAACAAATCAGCTCCACCAGCAAACTCCAAAATCCTTTCACCTTCTCCATTTCTCACACCATATCTGTAACCCCCATGAACTCCCTCAAAACCATCCATACTCCTTCCCACATGTCCATTTAGGTCTCCTCCTACCACAGCAACTTCCTCATCTTTCACGTTTTCCATCAGCTTCTCTATCGCACACCAGAACTTGTCCTTCTCTTCATCACTCCGACCAACCTGCGGAGCATATCCCGAGATGACGTTCACCAAGAGCTTTCCAATCATCATTTTCACCATCATCAACCTATCACTCACTCTAGTCACACTCACCACACTGTCTACAAACTCCTCAGAAAACAGGACACCAACACCATTCACGCCCTCCAGGCACCCTTGCCACACAAACTTGTATTTCTGTCCCTGCCTACCCTTCACCATTCTCACACCACTTCCCTTCCATCTCGTCTCTTGCACCCAACATATGTCCACTCTTCTTCTGACCAATACTTCCACCACTTCTCCTGATCTCCCTGTCATTGTCCCTACATTCCATGTCCCAAACCTCAGAAACCGATCTCCACTTCGGGCTGTAGCCTGCCCATATGTAGTTGTAATTGTCATGGTTCTCTTTTTGAGGCAATGTTTTTTTTATGGCCGGATGCCCTTCCTGAAAAAAGGAATTAGTTACACCTGAGCCAATTTACAATTTATATTATAAGAGGGGTGGACACTTATCCAACCAGGATATTCTAGTTTTGTATTTTTAATTAATTTTCTGAATTTTGGTGAATTTGTTTTTCATTTGGAAGTTGTGGGTTACAATGTGTAAGTCAAGGTGGAAAAAGTCTGATTTAATGCAATTTAATTCCAGGCTACAAGGCAGCAAAAGATGAGAATTTTGTAAGGGGGTATAGACTTTCCATAGGCACTGTAAAAGTACAGAAAGTCCTTTCTGCATCAAAAATGTTCCGAAAAACTACCCCATCCCACTCAAGCATCGTGTAAACTGTAAAGGTTCAATCTCTCCTGTGTTAAGTACTTTCATGAGCTTTGACCTTGATGCCCCTAAAAAAAACGTATCTATTCAAGTGCCGCATGTGTTGGCGTGGAAAGCAATGTAGCATGATCAAAATGAGTAGAACGGGAAAGGGACCGACACATTTTAATTGTAAACTGCTGCAGACAAAGCAAAGTCTAATTTTGTGACATCAATAAGACCTATGGATGCAGTAGAGCAAGGAAAGACAGACTTACCCCTAATTTTGAGGTTTTCAATCCCCAATTGGCATCCGTGGCCAGTTCCAAGAATCTTTCACGCTGCTCAACTTGCTGGTGCAGGTGTGCAAGGTTTTCCCCAACCTCAGCAATGAACTGTCAGGTAAGTGAACAGTGAAGAATTTGATGGGGGAGAGGTGGAGGGAGGGGAAAGACAAAATGAATGAACAAAATTAATGAGGCATTGATACACAAGACACGACTAAAGCAATGCTGGCTAAAAGTCCAAACTCTGGAGAAAATACACTTCCTGTCTGAAAGAGTCGATGTCCCATTCCGTATGATTCTTGCATTCACACACCATTATTTTAAACACACTCTGCTAAAGGTATATTATAGCTTTTTATTTGTTTTTTTAAAAAGATCACAATCAAGATAAAGGAAAGTTTAATCTCTTGAGCAAAAGCCGAGACATTCTTGCACCCATGGTGAAAATTTGGGGATCACAAATTTTCATCACCAATCGACCACAAAGTTTGAGAAAACTAAAACTTCAAATTTGACATTCAATGAGGAACTAATTGCTAAACTAGTCAGGCAGGCTTGCCTTCATCTTCAAACTCAGGATGAATACCAAATGACTCGACAATGAAACCAAATGTGCAGAGTGCCACACATTACCAGTAATCTCTCCTTGTGACTCCATCAAACTTAAAATAACACAAATGCCCAGATATTAAATTATTACATGCAATAGGAAGTTTATCTAACATTACTTTTGTGAAGAGCCCTTAAGGGCCATCCATTATTATCAACATTTTCACAGTATTATTACAAGGAGTAGCACTTCAAGAGCCCCCAAGTTAGCACTCCAGCATTTTCTTTTTAGAAACGAAAATGAATCAGACGAAGTCAAAAAAAAAAAAAAAAAAAAAAAAAAAAAAAGCAGGCGGATTATTATTAAAAACAAGATTCGATACTGCACCATCAGTTTTTTGCATTTATGGGTGATGTTTTTATTCCACAATGGACCACTTCACATCAACGATTCTAAATTTCAAACCAATGTCATCTGCAAAATCAAGGGTTAAGGAAGTGTACGCACTCATTGAACACTACATGAAGCAATGCGTACACATGCACAAATGTAAAAGATAATACAAGGTATCACTCGCACTGGCCAGTCTTGACATTACACTGTGGCCAGCTGGGAAGTGAGGCATACCATGTCGTTATAATGTGTGTGGCAATTTTTTAAATCAAGCTTCAAGTCAAGAACAAGCTTGGTGTCAGAGCAGGTCACTCCACCTTGAACATACTGCTTCGACTCACCCAACCATGAATGGAGGCCAATTCCACACATGGCTTACTGACTTCTTCTACTCTTGTAGCCAACGTGTGGCATTCAACAAAATCTTGTTATCTTCTATCCCTCTGAAGGCTGGAGTGCCTGAGTTATGGGCCCAGCCCTACTCCTTATCATCTTCAACAATCTCTCTGACTCTGGAACATCCTCTTTATCTATTTGCTAATGATGCCACCCTCTGCCACAACATCTCTCATCCTTCAGACAGGAAATTCATTCCGTGTCAATTCACACAATATCCAGGTACCTCCCTATATTACACCTCTCTGATTTGCCTGGAAAAATTATAAAAATACCCTTTTTTTTTTTGGATACTGAATCGAGGCTCGTGAAAGAGCTAGCATTTACTTCACAAACAAATCAACCAGACAAACAAAACACACAAAAAGAGGGAGCGGAAAACAAGATGGGGAGAGAAGAGGAAGCACACAAACACAACATTTGAGAGCAGGGAGATGTGTGGAAGGGAGAGGGCTTGGGGGGAGGAGGCGTGGGAAGGGGCGGGGGGGGGTGGAGGGAGAAGTATAAAACACAAGGACACCAAGGACTTCCAGGACAGAAGTTGGTATTTCAAAAAAGTGGAATTGGGGTGAAATTAGCGGGGGTAGAAAAGATCAAGGCTTTGGATGGGGGAAGATAAGAGATGGTGGTGAACAGCTGTTTTAAAGACCTGGAGGGTGGAGTGGGATTGAAGAGAGTGAGGGAGTTTGTTCCAGAGGCGGGAGAAAAGAGGAATGAAGGAGTGAAGGTGAGCAGAGAGTCTTGATTTTGGCAGTTTGACCACAAGAGGGTTGCAGGCAGATCTTGTGCGACCTGTAGGAATATTTGTGGGACAGAGCCCAGAGAGAGCTGGGGGGGCAAGGCCAGAGAGGAGTCGGTAGAAGATGGAAAGACCACCAACCTGCCTGCGGTGAGTGAGTGAGAGGCCCTTGGAGTTAGCTTCATCGCGGGAGATTCCAATGATTCTGAATGCTTTGGTTTCAACAGCGTGAAGACGAGCTAGGTGTGAGGCAGGAGCACCAGCCCAGAGGGGAGAGCAGTATTCCATTGAGCTGCGGATGAAAGCCTTGTATGTGGTGAGGAGCTCAGGTGTGCCAAGGAAGGACTTCGCACGACGGAGGATGCCCAGTCAGCGACTGGCTTTGGAGGCCAGATTTGAAATGTGGTTTTCCCAGGAAAGATCATGGCAGATAGTGAGACCCAAAAGCTTGAGTGACAGAACTTCTTGGAGAGGATTATTCAGAAAGTGGATGGGAGGGTTGTCCAGTCGGTCTTTTCGGAGAGACATCGTAAGAGTGTGAGATTTGTCAGGATTGAAAGACATGTTCCACTTGTTTGCCCAGTCTGTGATTTTGTCCAGGTCTGCAGAGAGTGAGGAGGCAGCAGACTGCCGATCTGAGGGATGAAGAATGGAGCGACAGAGAGTAGAGTCATCAGCAAAGAGATATACAGAGGATTTTCAAGAGAGTCAGAGAGATCATTGATGAAGACCAGAAAAAACACAGGGCCCAGAACACTGCCTTGTGGAACTCCAGCCTGAACAGGAAGAGGAGATGAGAGAAACCCATTCAGGGCCACACGTTGACTACGACTAGAGAGGAAGTCCGCCAGCCATGCATGGAGATTTCCATGGATACCAAAAGAGGAGAGTTTGGTGAGCAGAGCGGGGTGCCAGACCGTATCGAAGGCACGTGATATGTCAAGGGAGACTGCTCTAATTTCCTGTTTGGCATTGAGGACCTCCATCCATTGTTGAGAAAGCAGAAGCAGCATGTCCAGAGTAGTGTCCAGGTCTGAAACCAAATTGATGATCAGAGATCAAGCCATTGGAGAAGAGGAAAGATTTCATATCTGAAGCAATGATGGATTCCATGACTTTGCTGATAATTGGGAGAAGGCTGATTGGTCTGTAGTTCCTGGGATCTGTTTTTGCACCTTTTTTGTGCAAAGCGGTGATGTTGGCAGATTTCCAAGCAGATGGAAGATGACCTTGAGCAAAAGAGAGGGTGAAGAGAACAGAGAGAGGGAGTGAAAGAGCGGAAGAACAGGATTTTAGGACCCGTGGGCTGATGCCGTCAGGTCCAGTTGCAGAATCCGAGTCGAGGGTTGACAAACTTTTCCACCTTGTCAGGAGGAAAGGACACAGAGTCCATGAGCAGCTGGGTACGACTGGGTACGGTGGGTACAGAGAGGGATGGGTTTGGGACACAAGATTTAGAGGCAAACACAGAGTTGAGGCATTCAGCTTTTTCATGTGCGGAGTCAGCCGTGTGGCCATTTGAGGTGAGGGAGGGGATGGAGGGGGAACAAACACCAGAAACAGATTTGACCAGACGCCACCAGGATTTGGAAGAGGGAGACAGATAAGAGAGTTCGGTCCTGAGAATGGAGAGATATTGTTTCCTGGCTCTCCTGAGGGTGGACACACACTTGTTTCGGGCTTTGTGAAAGGAAATGAGATTTCCTTCCGTTGGATTTGCTTTCCAGGAGACGAAAGCAAGTTGTTTCTGGGCAATAGCCTCATCACAAGATTCCGTGTACCATGGACGGGAGGAAGGGTATGACAACAGAAGACGAGATGGGATAAATCTGTGCATGAGAGAGAGCAGTTTGCTTTGGAAGAATTCCCAGGAAGAATTTATGTCAGAGGCAGTAGAGATGGAAGACCAGTCCAGATGATTGATGGCTGCTTGAAGACCGTGCCAGTTGGCCTGAGTGAAATGCCAGACTCGTCGACGCTAAGGAGGCTCTCTGAGAATGGTCAGAGAGATGTCCACTTTAACAAGCATATGATCAGAAGAGCCGATTGGAGCAGAAGAAGAGCAGCAGACATTTTCAGGGAAGTTAGTCATAACCAAGTCCAGAAGAGAAGATGCTCCGTTGACTGAAATCCGGGTCGGGAAATTGACAGATTGTGTCAGTCCCAGTGAGTCACAGAAGTCCTTTGCTGAAGAGCCATGGCTGGTGAGAGAGGTACCCACACCCAGCCAACTGGCATGGTGACAGTTGAAATCACCACATATGAGGAAGAGAGAGTTGGGATGGGTAGATAGAAGTTGGTCCATATTCTCAGACAGCGAGATGTAGATTGAGTCATCACTGTTTGGTGGACGGTACAACACACATATGAACAAAAGGTGGGAGCGAAGGGGAAGCCGTAGCCAAAGGTATTCCTGGGGGTGAGGTGGAGAGAGGGCAGTGCAGGGCGAGTGAGGAAGAGAGTTTTTTATAAAGATAGCAACCCCACCTCCAGGACGAGGCTCAGGTCTATCATACCGGAGGAGGGAGTAACCTGGGAGAGATACCAATGAATCAGAGACATCATGAAGGAGGAAAGTGTCTGTTAAGCAGATCACGTCTGGTTTGTCAGAAGCAACCTGTATGGAGAGATCAGACAAGTTTGAGCGAAGGCCCCGGATGTTTGAGGTCCATACTGTTAAGGAAGAGGAAGGGGGAGCATCGCAACCAGAACAGCGGGGGGGGGGGGGGGGGGGGGGGAGCGGTAGGGTAAGATGTGGAAGAGGAGGAAGAGGTAGGGAGAGCTGTTGAAGGTGTGTCGGAGATTACAGAATAGCTTGGAGAAAGGGAAGAATGGGGCAGACAAAAGGTTTGATGGTGATTGGGAGAGGCGCAGTGAGGTGTTATTTGACGAGGGGGAAGAGCGAGGCAGAAGGTTGAGGGAGATGAAGGTGAAAGTTGGAAGGGGGAAGAAGCGGGGAGGACGCTTTGAGGGGGAGGGGTGAGAGGGGAGTCTAGGAGGGGAGGAGCGAGGGAGAGTCTCGGAGGGGAGGGGTGTGGGGGGAGATTTGAAAGGAATGGGTGATTGGGAAGATGGAGGGGAGGGGCAAGGGGGAAGATTTGAAAGAGATGGGTGATGGGGATGATTTGGAGGGGATGGGCAAGGGGGTAGATTTAGAGGGGAGGGGTGATGGGAAATGGGATTTTGGGGTGATGAGATTTTGAAAAATGTACGATTAATGGGAAACGAACATTTATTGCAAAATTAGTTTCTTGAGACATTCGAGTCAAATCATGCCAAACAAACAAAAAACAAACAAATCATGAATCTCTTCATGCCAAACAAAGGAATCCCAAGTTTCAGCTCAATATCTCTAATGGTTTTCGAGTTACAGCCCCTCAAAATACGAGTGCCATACAGTCCTACGCACTTTTTTCGCACTCGTGAATTGCGCACTTGTTTTATTAGCGTTCTTGAAGACCCACATCTTCTATTCTAATGGAGATAGAAAGCTTAAGATTGGTTTCTAAGTTAATTCTGGCCCAGGCTTTCAGATTCTGTAGCCAGGAACTGCTTACCTCTTCTACTTTGGAGGTTATGGACCCCCAAAATCCTTATTTTGGTTTGGAGCTAAATTTAATTAAATTGGTTTGGAGCGAACTTGGCATCCACCATTGTAAAAAGTCCGACATTGGCACAACCGAACTCTTACCCACATCCAGAGCTTCATCCGCAACTTGATGCAGGACTGCTCTCCCCTCTGGGCTGGCTCCCCTGCCTCATATCTTGCTCAGCTTTACACCATGGAAACAACAGGGCCTTTAATATCATTGGAATCTCCCAAAAATGAAGCGCTGAGTCTATGGGAATATCAAATCACCATTACAGACAGGTCGGTGGTCTCCCTGTCTTCTACTGCCTCCTTTCTGGTGTTGTCGCAGCCTCTGCTCTTTCTATGCTTTGTTTCCCCCCCCTCTCCGCCCCTCCCCCTCTTTCAGGTTTCTGCAGGGTACACACAATCCACCATCAACCCCCTTCTGGTGAAACAACCTATATCCAAGATCACTGCTCACATCCACTCATTTGTTCCTCTTTTTTCCTGCCTGTGGAACCAACTTCCACATCCTCTTCAATCTCATTCACCCCTTCAAGTCTTAAAGACAGCTGTTCACCCCACCATCTCAGATCGTACCCAATCCAAAACCATGATCTTTTCTATCCTGGTTGACTCCACCCAAATCCCTCACAGCTTCCAATTTTGCAGTTATCCCTCCTGAGAGTTTCCTTTTGTATACATCTTGTCAACCTAATGCACGCTTTCCTGCCCCATATTCTTTGCCACACCCATTGTTTATCAAAGACTCCCTCTATCTTGGCCTTCAACTCTGCACTTGGTGTTTCCCTCCCATCTCTGCTGCTCCGTTTGCATGTGTATCCACTGTTCCTTTTGCGTCCCATTTTTGTCTGTTACGTCCTGATCCGTTCAGTTGCTAGCTCTACCACAAGCCTCAACTATGTAGACCAAAAAAATCTGACAGGTTCAGTGGGAGGCCCAGTGTCATAGTGATGTCATGCACACTGGATGCAAGATGTTTGGTTTTTTTTCCTCCATTTTATTGATGAAGGCACTTTTTTGCAGTCAATTTCAGGTTTAAAATCGACAGAGACAAATAACATAGCAAGGATATGCACGCACTGCAAACTCAAATGGATCGTTTGTGCCCCATGCGTGGTTTGAAAACGCTGAGGCATTAGAAGTTGCCTGATGGTTTAAAAGTCAGTGGCAAAAATTTTTTTTTTTTTGTACAAACCAAGCAATCCCCAAAACTATTCTAAAATTCTTAGCATCTTGGGAAGGATGTGGTTAAAAAGAGAGAGAAGACAGAGAGGAGAGACCAAAGCTGCGAACCTCACCAATATCTTCCTGTAGTTGTGTTGAGCACTGTTTACCAGCAGCCAAAGTTTCTCAAATGCCAGTGGGGCAGGCAACAGCAGGCAGTAACTAAGAGCCAAGTTGATGTCCACCACCCGAGAATTCAGCACCTGCATTGTGCCAAAGCAGCACATTAGACAAAGATTCAGACTTTTATAGTTGCCTTGGGCAGCAAATTTACCATTCATTTGTAAAATTGATTTGAGAACAACAGAGAATCCGAAATGCAAAAAGTTTCATTTCCAAGTGTAAGGCAAATATTGGTTTAAATTTGAGGATGTGGCATTATTGCATGTTATATTATTGAGCTTAAATTTAAGTTGTATTCATACAAAGTCGCCTTTATTACAATATTTTTGTGTTGAAGCAGATGTTGCTGTTTGTTTTGGTCTTCTTATCTACTTGACTTGAGCTTTATCTGATGAACCATTTGAGGGTGAAGTATTGGATTCTGTGGACATAATTTGTAGATGGACTGGTCTGGTTACGGAAAGCCAGAATCATGAATGAAGGTGAAATATAACATCCTAACACAGCTCAGAGGCAGTGCCGTCCACCATTGGTTGGAATTTTGTTTTATTCTTTGGGAAAGGCCTGGTGCCTAGTGTTGGCTTAGCGGTTAGGGTGCCGGCTTGGGATCCTAGGATCCTGGGTTTGAATCCCGGTCGATCGCTGAATTAACGCCAGGGGGGTTGACTCAGCCTGTCATCCGTCCTAGGTCGGCAAATTGAGTACCAGCTTGCTGGGATGAATGATCACGGTGTGTACCCCGGTTTAGAATAGGTACACCGTATCCCTGCGCATCGTAAGAGCGTGACTAAGGGTTGGCGTCAGGAAGGGCATCTGGCCATAAAAACATTGCCTCAAACAGGGAATCATGATTGTCATGGGGCCCGCAAGGCTAACCCCCGCTCTAGCGGGGAAAATGGCCTTAAAACGATCATTCATTCATTCATATTTTTGGGAAAGGAACCAAATGCAAAGCAAACAAATAAATAAAATTTGTCAGATGTCTGTCTGTGTGTTTGCAATTTTTGGCACACAAACCACCATATTCGTGTGGCACACAGACCAAGTCTGACCCAGGGATTGTACTAAGTTCCACCGTCTCAGCCTTTAAAGACCCTGAAGACCACCAAAGACACGTTTTTTTACATGCTTTTTGTATGCTTGATAGATTAGAACCCTTAAGACCCTGTGGACCTGGAGAAGGCCTACAACACTGTCCCAAGAGAGATGGTGATGGCGACACTGAGATGGATGGGATTACCGGTGGCAGAGGTTGTCTGGTGGAAGGGATGTACAAGGGAACAAAGGGAAGAGTTTTGGTTGGTCCCTGGATGTCAAAGGAGTTCAGTGTGAACATCGGTTTGAGGCAGGAAAGCGCTCTCAGCCCACAGATGTTTATCATGGAGAAGAAGCTGGTAAGCAGGAAAGTGAGCATGAAAGATATTCTGGAGAGAATATTGTGTGGACAATCTGGCTGTTGTGGTGGAGAGTATGTGGGAGATGCAGGAACTACTGGGGGAGTGGAAGAAGGCATTTGAGAGACATGGGCTGAAGATGAGCATGGAAAAGACTGAGGTGATGTGAGACAGGCAACAGCAAAAAGAGATGAATACCAGGTTGGAGGGGAAGAAGATCCGACAAGAAAATAGGTTTGCATCTCTGAGGGAGGGGGACAATGAACAATGAGCAGGGATGCTAAGTCAGATGCAGAGGTGTGGGGAGGATTCAGGTGGGTGAAAATGCATAGAGGAGGGTGGAGGGAGAAGTTATGGCAGACAGAAAGATTTCAAGGGTATTGAAAGATGTCATGTGTAATGCCGGCCTACCTTTATGGTCTGGAGATGGTGGCACTGACAGCAAGACAACCACAGAAGCTACAGGTTTGCGAGAACAACTGGGTCTGGATGATTGTGAGTGAAGACGGTGGATAGAAGGAGAATGGATGAACTGAGGGAGAGATTGTTGTGCAGATGAACTTGATGGGGAGCTTGGTGAAATGCCAGCTGAGATGGGATGGACACTTGGTGCAGATGGGGGAAGAGAGAATGGCAAAGAGAGTAGATAGGTTGAGGGAACAAGGGGAGAGGAAAAGAGGTCGACCATGGTTAAGATGGGAAGATTGTGTGAAGAAAGATATCAAGTACGCTTGGTGTGGTTGGAGCGTGGAGAGAGTTGGCCGAGGACAGAGGGGAGTGGAGGATTATCATGGTTATGGCAGGGCAGAAGTTGGTACAGTTGGACCTCACCCCTTACATCGGGAAGAGGAAGAGAAGAAGTTTTATTTTAAGCATCAATCAATCAATGAAGCCTCAATCTCCATCTCCAAAACTATGACTCAATTCCATCATATGTGATGTATACAAGACTGCTTTCTGTAGTGCCAAACCTCCAGATTTTATTTACCAATCTTTAAAATCACCATATTTTTAAAACTAATGTATATACTTGAACACAGTACCTAGAGTTCATAGAACACAATACCCCATGCAAAAGGTTTGGGATTAATTAATTGCTGCACAATAATGCATAAGGTTTTTCATTACCTCCACAAGAGAATACGGACTGAGGTTGTGTTTTCACCCTTGTTTGTCTATCTATTTATTTATTTTTTGTCTGTCTGATGTCTGTCTGAAGGATGAAAGTGACTGGTTGAGAAGAGTGATGGAAATGAATGCAGAAGGAAGTAGAGGACGGGGAAGACCGAGAATGACTTGGCTAAATGTGGTGGAACAAGAAATGCGGGCAAGTGGGTTAACAAAGAGAGATGCAGAAAATAGGGCAAAGTGGAGAGGATTGTCATGGGGTCCGCAAGGCTAACCCCCGCTCTAGCAGGGAAAATGGCCTTAAAATGCCTGTTGTTGTTGTTGTTGTTGTTGTTGTGTGTTTGTCTGTGAGCAGGATATCTCAAAACGTTATGGACGAATTCGGATGAAACTTGGTGGACAGGTTGGGTGTGTGACAAGGACGAAGAAATTAAATATTGGTGAAGATCTGGATCCATATTTGGATATGAGAATTTTCTAAGTGATTGTTTACCATTGAGAGATGTGGCCAAAAACGACAACAAAGCATTTTAAAATGTTGCAGATGAGTTATGAGAAAACTAGGTGGATGAGTTGGGTAAGGTGACAAGATAGTCCAAGAGCATTAGCACCAAATAAGGGGAAACCCGGAACAAATTCAAACAAAGCTGAAAATTTCAGGATATGTTCAGAAAACTGTCCTGAATAACATACTAAAAGTCCCCAGACATTGCCCTTGTGCTTCAGCGGAAATTCAAGATGGCGTCCAAAATGGCGGCAATTTTGGCATTTTATCATATTACCAACTAAAAACATGATAGAAATGCAAACAGGGGGTCAAAATACATGTTTTCAAGCACGAGGATTGTTTTAAAGATTACATTATGAGTTTATAGGATTTATATGTGTCATTTTCAAGGTCAAATGATATTTATCAAGGTCATTGTTGGCCAAAAACGGCCGTAACTCTGAAACATATTATCTAGGCTCTTAGGACCTAGGTTTATTCTAGGTTTATTTTATAATATGTCTTATTCCCACTGGGCGACGCGATGGTATTGTGACGTCATAGGCGAATGACGTCATAGGCGAATGACGTCATAGGCGAATGACGTCATAGGCGAATGATGTCACGCTAGATGACTTGCCTTCTCAGTAGTAGTCTCACGTCACTGTGTTGTCACTTTTAGCATCATCATCACAAATCAATGTATTTGATTGTGATAGAGAAATGAACAAACTGTATCTAAAGTACTCAAGAACATACTACTGGTAAGTTTATGATTTTTGGCACATTGTGTCTCCGCTAAGACGTTATATGCGCTTGACCTTGCTTGAATTGTGTTGCTCGTGCCAAGGACAATCTAAAAAAGAAATATATGATATATCCGCTATGATAGAAACTAGGAGCAAAATCACACTCAAACGAAGGAAACCCTTCAGCAATGTTCAGACCATTGAATATAAGGACAGTGTTTCAAAACGCGCAAGAGAAAGATGTGATGAGTGGGGCAACAAAGTTGCCAAGAGAATAGATGCTGTCATAGATTTGGTAGCAGCTGAGGCCAAATACCATAGAGCCTGTGGTGTTGAGTTCTTTACTAATACTGAGAAAACACAATCCGTTGGCAAACCAGCTGACGCTGTAAGAGATTATGCCTTCAATACACTCTGTTCATTTATAGATGAGAATGATGAATGTCAGTTTTCTATTTCGGTGCTCATGGAACATATGGAAACGTTTCTTCAAGGTGAAGAAGGGTATTCCATCAAATACTTCAAACAGAAGCTGAACGAACGTTATGGTGAGGACATCATCATCACAAGTATCCCTGGAAAGACAAGCATTGTCAGTTTTCGTGACTCTGCGCACCGGATCCTTCGTGAAAAGTGGGTGACCGACAGAACAACTGGGAATTATAACGAAAATGATCGAATAATTGAAATGGCTGCATCAATTATTCTTGATGATATTCGCTTATCAATTTATGATCTCACTGAATACCCCACAATGAAAGACACTGAGAATGGTAACACCTTGATTCCTGACTCACTAAAGCGTTTCTTGCAAAAATTGCTAGATCCGAAGGATAAACAGTCTCGAGTTGTAAACAGACGGTGCACGGCCATAGCCCATTCCATCATTTCAACCTGCAGGCCGAGGTCATTTAGCTCACCATTGCTACTTGCCATTGCATTGTATATACATCGCAACTACGCCTCACGTGAGCTGATAGATATCCTGAGCAGTATCACCTTTGCTGACGATTACAAGGAAGTGCAACGCTTTGAGAATAGTCTAATACCCACTTGCGAACCTTCCTATGGCTTGAACGGTTTTACGCAATTTGTGTTTGACAATGCGGACTTCAACGTAGCTACGCTGACCGGTCACAACACATTTCATGCTATGGGTGGAATAGCATGTGTAACTCCTTACGGAACAGTGGATAAGTCGCCCATCAAGCGCACAGCGAAAGCACCATCAACAGAGCTATTAGGTACATTTGCGCAAATCCCCATCAAGACTTACAGCAAACCGCCAGTTCCTGGGCTTCAGTGTGTCACAGTTGAGTCTCTGAACATTTCTGAGTCAAATTCTTCAAGCGACAGCTTTTGATTTGGTGAGGATGCTTGGGTATGTGTTGAACCTATCATCTCGAGTTCCTTGGAGTGGATTCATGAAAACTGTTGTGAGGAATGTCGAGTTTCATACCTCCAGAATTGAAACTCTCCCCTTCATCAATCTTGATCCTAGTAACCCCAGCACCATCTACTCTGCACTGTGTTTTGCCCAAGAACAAAGTGAAAAACATGATCTGAAAATCTGTCCTGTAACTTTTGATCAGCCTTTGTTCCAGAAGGCTTCAGAAATAGTTGCTGCTTCCAACGACTTGGACAGAGTGATTGTTCGACTTGGTGGATTTCATCTTCTGATGTCATATCTTGGTAGTATAGGCCATATCATGTCAGGGAGTGGGTTAGCGGAACTGTGGGGAAGAGTGTATGCCAATGGGTCTGTGGTACACATGCTGACTGGCCATGCTTACTCTCGAGCAGTGCGGGCTCACATTCTCCTTGGTAGCTCTCATAAGTGTCCTGCTGGAGAAGTCTGACTCGTTAAACCAGACTGACAGAGAACACCTGGCCTGTGTGCACGACAACACTATTCACCAAGATGTAGGCACCGCTAATGTAGAAGAGGACGAAATTGTTACGCAGTTCCACCAACTACTGTCACAACAGCTTGACCAAGCAGCTAGCCATAGTAGAACTGGCAAGCTATGGGTGCAATACGTCCATCAGGTTATCCTGATGCTGAACTTTGTCAGAGCTGAGAGGACAGGTGATTGGAAGCTCCACCTTCACAGTGTAAGGGAGATGATTCCACATTTCCACGCAGCTGGTCATCTTCCTTATGCCAAATCTGCCAGACTCTACCTCCAGCAGATGGAATCCATCAACAAAGTCATGCCACCTGATGAGTATAGTTTGTTCACTGACAAAGGTGACTTCACAATCCGCCGAGCTAATTAATTCTGGGCTGGGAATTTCTCTGATCAAACAATCGAGCAGTTCTTGATGAGGATGCTGAAAATGAGTGGGGGAATGACCCATGGTCGAGGTATTACCGACAGCACCTTGGCAAAATGGGTTTATGCTTTACCTCAATGTGTCTGTTACGTGGTCCTCCCGGTAACTACCTGGTCTGGGTGACCCCCGGACCGTGGGAGGGACCCCGCCAGAAAGATATATGGTTTATACGCTTTCGTAACGCAATCAATATGAATTCCGGTCAAGAAGAAACCCCACACCAAGGATCCGGAATAATCAATAATATATTCCCTGAGCAATCAACAACCATCAACAATGCACAATCAATATTACAAAGGTATAAACTCATCTACACAAACTCTAAGATGGCCATCTTATATATTCCTCACGTGAGCCCCACTCCTGACTCCCTCCGTGGTCAATGTCTCCCACAATGTCTCTCGTCTCCGCACACGGGCGGTTGAACGAACCCCGGGCGGACGTGCTCCAAACGTGCCGTCTCGTACCGGGGACAGCTGTTGCAGCGCACCTCCTTGCCAAGCAACGGGGCAAAACCCAGCGCGTCTTCCAACGCGCGCGAGGCCCCGAAGTGCGACCCGTACGCGTCCTTGTAGACGGGGCAAAACCAAGCGCGGTTTGCACCGCGTGCGAGGTTCAACGTGCGACCCGTACGCGTCCTTGTAGACGGGGCAAAACCAAGCGCGGTTTGCACCGCGTGCGAGGTTCAACGTGCGACCCGTACGCGGCCTTGTAGACGGGGCAAAACCCAGCGCGGTTTGCAACGCGCGCGCGGCCCAACGTGCGACCGCTTGGTTCCGTGCACGAACTCACGGGGACTTCACGTGTCAACAGGTAGTTACGCGTCCAGGTAACTCCTCTCGCCAAACGGGTTTCGGAACGCCTCGGTTTTCCCGCGCAGCGCAAGGTCGATTCCACCTTCCGTCGTCGCGGGGCGAGGAAGAAGAATCACCGTCCTTTTCTCTCCTCGTGTTTTTTCTTCTCCCGTTTTCGGTCACTTCCGTTTCCGGCCACTTCCGTTTCCGGCCACTCCCTCCGAAGGGCTCCTGACCCTCCAACCACAACAACTACACCACAACTTAATATACTACACACGGATAAGCAAAGACCTGAATGGTAATTCACATACATTCACATAAATATGTAACACTCCCCCCCTTCAAGAAAGAAAGTTTGAACCCAGCGAAAACTTTCTTTGCCGGCCAATTTGGAGAAACAAACCAGATAACTCAACCCCCCCCCCCACATTATCAGTTCCCACCGGGCCCCGTTATCACTTAAAAATAAAGCCACCAAAATTTCACCACAACTCCTCCAGATTACTCCCTCTGGACTAAGTACCAACAACGACATTGTCCCTGCCAAATCAAACTCCATCTCTGACTTTGACCGTCCGTATCTTGGGAATGAAGGTTAAGGGTTGATCAAAGATCCAAAGTTAAGCAACTCGATAGCACTTTTTCCGGGAGGCCAAGCCGAGTATTCACTACATGGATGCCTTTAGGAACGCGGAGTTCACGGTTAGTCCGTGCAGGAAGGTTCTCTACATGGGCGCCTTGAGGAACGTGGAGTTCACGGTTAGTCCGTGCATGAAAGTTCACTACCTGGACGCCTTTAGGAACGGCGTTCACGGTTAATTCGTGTAGGAATCTTGGCTCGGCGGCTCCGCCGCCTTCAGTGCTTCAACTTCTCAGAACTTCCCTAATAATTAGGGTGGGACCACTGGTCCCTGTAGTCCCATGAATAGCGGTCTCCTTCTCGGCCACCATTTTTCCCATCCTTCCTTCGGGAGCGGCCATAACTCAGGGAGCCTCCATAATAATATTGCTTGCGGCCACCACCAAAACTACCGCCCAGTTGTCCTCTCCTGAAGACCTCTCGACGCCTACGAAATGCCTTCCCTACTGTTATGGTCCGACCCTCCAAATCCTTGCCATTCCAATTCTTCTCTGCCTCTCTGGCGTCTTTTGTGCTGGCAAACGTGACAAAGCCGAACCCTCTTGACTGTTGCGTTTCCCAGTCTCTTACCAACCGCACTTCCACCAGCGGCCCATATCTGTTGAAGACAGAGGTCAGAACTTCTTCCTCGAAGTTCAGTCCCCCTACAAATAACTTGGCACTTTTGTCGCCATCCCGAGCTGGTGTGGCGTTATTTTCCCTGCTGGGCTCTTTACCAACCCTCAGGTTACCATAAACTTGACCCCCGGCCAAATCATTCCCGATAACCACAGATACACCCTCTACAGGAAGCGTGGCTTGTAAACCGACGGTGACCGGTCCTGACACCAAATCGGACTCCAAATGGATGACATGAAGGGGAGCACTAACACCGCCCCCGATCCCCTGTAAACGAACACTATCCCCCGTTGCCGTCTCCTCGGACCATGGCAAAATGCCTTCAAGCATTAAAGATTGATGTGCCCCTGTGTCCCTCAATATCCTAACCGGTTTCCGGTTAGTCGAGGCTCCATCCCGTGACACAAACCCCTCTGAAATAAATGGTTGGTAACCCTTTTGATGGCGATTTCTCACAATGGCCATTGCGTTTGGAGTCGTAGTAGTCGGACTCCGCTCTGGGTCTTCGCCTTTCATGCGGTAACAACTGGACATCAAGTGTCCAGGTTTCTTGCAAAAAGCGCAAGTAGGCCCGGAGGAAAAACTCGTGGTCTGCCTCGGGCCCTCCGAACTATAAGTTTGTCTTGGGCCCTCATCCCTCCGATTTCGAACCGGTGGGGTATCATATTTGTCCCCATAATCATCTCGAGGCCGCCGCCATGTATGGTCGTTCTCCGCACCTGCTGTTCCCCACCTCCCCTGCGGAGATCTAGGCGAGGAGTTAGGTTCGTGGACCCCTATTCGGTGGGTTAAGGCATAATCATCTGCCATGGTGGCTGCGTCCCACAACTTTGGTACCTTCTTTTCCTGCAGGTACACTTTGATGTCCTCGTGGACACACTGCTGGAATTCCTCCACCAGGATCAAGTCCCGCAATTTCTCGAAGTCTTTCCCGACTCCTTTTGACTCACACCACCGATCAAACATGTTTTCTTTCACTCTGGCAAACTCCACATGGGTCTCACTCTCCCTCTTCCTGGCATTCCTGAATTTTTGCCTGTAAGCTTCCGGAACCAACTCATAGGCCTTGAGGATGTGCTTCTTCAGTACCTCATAATCTGCACATTGGTCCATTGGTAGCGCCGAATAAATTTCCTGAGCTTTCCCCACCAGCACACTTTGCACGAGTATGGTCCAGGCCTCCTCCGGCCAGTTTAATTGTCGAGCCACTTTCTCAAAGTGTGGAAAAAATTTCGCGACTTCTTTTTCACTGAACGGTGGAACCAGCCTCACATGTCTGCCCACATCCCAGGTTTTCTGGTTAGGTGTCGACCCCGTCAGCAAGGGTGGTGCCTCTCCCCGTTCTCTCATTAACTCCAGCTCCTTGAATTTGATTTCTTGCTGAAGCTCCATGTCACGTTCCTTTAATTCCCTTTCCGCTTTCCTCTCCTCTGCTTCGAGGTCCCTTGCAGCTCTCCTCTCCTCTGCTTTTCTCCCTTCTAACCTTTCCTGGAGTTCTCGTTCCACTCTCCTTTCCTCTGCTTGTTTCTCTTCTCTCCTCGCTTCTGCTTTCCTTTCTTCTTCTGCTCTTTCCTTTTCTGCTTTCCTTTCTTCTTCTGCTCTTTCCTTTTCTGCTTTCCTTTCTTCTTCTTTTAACCTTTCCTGGAGTTCTCGTTCCACTCTCCTTTCCTCCGCTTGTTTCTCTTCCCTCCTCTCTTCTGCTTTCCTTTCTTCTTCTGCTCTTTCCTTTTCCGCTTTCCTTTCTTCTTCTGCTCTTTCCTTTTCTGCTTTCCTTTCTTCTTCTGCTCTTTCCTTTTCTGCTTTCCTTTCTTCTTCTTTAATCCGTTCCTGGCTCCGTAACTGCAACTCCAGTTTCCGGAGCTCAACGTCTTCTGGTTCTTCGGGTAGCCACTCCCAGGCTAACTCGTCCCATGTTCCTAATCCCACCATAGATTGTATCACCGTGGCCTGCAACTCTGCCTTCCTCAAATTAGTTCGGACCTCCAAGTTAAAATGTTTGGCCAATTTCAAGAGGTCCGACTTTAGCAACGCTCGGAACTGTGCCTCACTCGGTGTTACCCCAAAGTTCTGTGCCACAAACGCCATGGTGCCTATCGTTAACACCTGTTAACCTTCACCCAAGATTTTACCCCAATTTCTCAAAAAAAATTTTTTTTTTACCAATTAATAATTAATTAATAAATTTTAATTAATTAAAATTATTATTTTATTACTTTATACAATTTTAAATCCCGGACGTAGACCCAATTGCGAAACCGCAAATCGTAATTTGGACGAGCCACCAATTCTGTTACGTGGTCCTCCCGGTAACTACCTGGTCTGGGTGACCCCCGGACCGTGGGAGGGACCCCGCCAGAAAGATATATGGTTTATACGCTTTCGTAACGCAATCAATATGAATTCCGGTCAAGAAGAAACCCCACACCAAGGATCCGGAATAATCAATAATATATTCCCTGAGCAATCAACAACCATCAACAATGCACAATCAATATTACAAAGGTATAAACTCATCTACACAAACTCTAAGATGGCCATCTTATATATTCCTCACGTGAGCCCCACTCCTGACTCCCTCCGTGGTCAATGTCTCCCACAATGTCTCTCGTCTCCGCACACGGGCGGTTGAACGAACCCCGGGCGGACGTGCTCCAAACGTGCCGTCTCGTACCGGGGACAGCTGTTGCAGCGCACCTCCTTGCCAAGCAACGGGGCAAAACCCAGCGCGGCTTCCAACGCGCGCGAGGCCCCGAAGTGCGACCCGTACGCGTCCTTGTAGACGGGGCAAAACCAAGCGCGGTTTGCACCGCGTGCGAGGTTCAACGTGCGACCCGTACGCGTCCTTGTAGACGGGGCAAAACCAAGCGCGGTTTGCACCGCGTGCGAGGTTCAACGTGCGACCCGTACGCGGCCTTGTAGACGGGGCAAAACCCAGCGCGGTTTGCAACGCGCGCGCGGCCCAACGTGCGACCGCTTGGTTCCGTGCACGAACTCACGGGGACTTCACGTGTCAACAGGTAGTTACGCGTCCAGGTAACTCCTCTCGCCAAACGGGTTTCGGAACGCCTCGGTTTTCCCGCGCAGCGCAAGGTCGATTCCACCTTCCGTCGTCGCGGGGCGAGGAAGAAGAATCACCGTCCTTTTCTCTCCTCGTGTTTTTTCTTCTCCCGTTTTCGGTCACTTCCGTTTCCGGCCACTTCCGTTTCCGGCCACTCCCTCCGAAGGGCTCCTGACCCTCCAACCACAACAACTACACCACAACTTAATATACTACACACGGATAAGCAAAGACCTGAATGGTAATTCACATACATTCACATAAATATGTAACAGTGTCCCTGTCTGTGATGATCTGGAGGAGTTCACTGGTGTACACACAACTAACTCGGAACAACACATAAGGATCTCCGTTCATCCACCAAAGAAAAATTCAGCACGGATCATGGTGTTTTCGTGCAGTGGTTGCAGGCGCATCCACCATTTGCTGGTTATCAACGAGACCGTCTGGTGTCAATCGCGACTGGAGTTGTAGCTGATGTCTCGGTCAACTGTGATGATGCATGAACGTTGGTCTTACTGCGGCCTCTAGGATAGCCGGCAAACGCTTCACAGAGATCACACTGGCACCGCAGCGACAAAGTGAAGACGTTGAATGATAAGCATAATAGCATCAACATCAGGGGGCAAAACACAGTCGTGAATCCTGATCTCTTCTTCAACAAGATAAACTGTGTCTTGAAGACGAGCTCGGACCTGGAAGAGTTTCTGGCATACGAACTTGGCCTTCAACCTTCTTCCCTGTTTCACGATGGCGCCATGCGGAAGACAAACAAGAGTGCCCTAGGTACACTCCTGAAGTCGTTTGTCCCTGCACAGCTGGACATGCCCGACAAGTGTCGCGACGTTGTGGATGGGGGTCAACTGTTGCAGTCGGCGTTCTGGCCACAACCATCGAAGTACAGTGATGTGTGTCATTGTTACGTTTCCTATACTTTGAAACATTATGGAGCAGGCAACACTGTTGTATTTGATGGCTATAACACCAGCTCCACAAAGGCAGTTGAACAACAGCGGCGGGCAAAGAAAGCCACATCCAGTAACATCTTGTTTGACCATAACATGCAACCACTTCCCAGGCAATCCCTTGCAGCCAACAGAGTGGGGATGGAGACTGCAGGATAACAATCTCATTCCCGTTGAAACAGACCAGCCCATTGCCCCTGACACTCTGCTAAACATGGTATCATGCTGCTGCAAAGCAGATGGCTGTGGCTCGTCGTGCGGTTGCAGGAAGCTTGGGTTACCTTGCTCCACCTTATGCGTCAAGTGCAATGGCCAGACCTGCAACAATGCTGCACCATTTCCATCACTGCTGGATGAAGATGGAGAAGATGAAAAGACTAGACCAGTTTTTCCTGACAGTGATGAAGACGATGATGATAAAATATAATCTTATAAGTAGTTGAAATTGTTCATAATCGATCGATTGACACATATAAGTCATATAAACTCATAATGTAATCTTTAAAACAATCCTCGTGCTTGAAAACATGTATTTTGACACCTTGTTTGCATTTCTATCATGTTTTTAGGTGGTAATATGATAAAATGCCAAAATTGCCACCATTTTGAATTTCCGTTGAAGCACAAGGCGGATGTCTGGGGACTTTTAGTATGTTATTCAGGACAGTTTTCTGAACATATCCTGAAATTTTCAGCTTTGTTTGAATTTGTTCCGGGTTAAATCTATTATTCCTGGACTAAGAGCAAGCAGATTCGATTTTGGTTCAGGTCCGGATCCAGATCCAGCCTATCATTGGGATACAACAACAACAACAACAACATGCATTTTAAGGCCATTTTCCCTGCTAGAGCAGGGGTTAGCCTTGCGGTCCCCATGACAATCTTCTCCATCTTGCCCTATTTTCTGCATCTCCCCTTGTTAACCCCCTTGCCCGCATTTCTTCTTCCACCATCTTTAGCCAAGTCTTTCTCGGTCTTCCCCGTCCTCGACTTCCTTCTACATTCATTTCCATCACTCTTCTCAACCAGTCACTTTCATCCTTCCTCAACACATGACCAAACCATCTCAACCTGTTCCTCTTCACAGCATCAATCACAGGCTCTATTCCCATCATTTTTCACAATTCATCATTTGTCTGCCTCTCTCTCAACGATACTCTGCACATCCATCGAACCATTCGCATTTCCACCCTTTCCAACCTTCGTTGCTGCTCTACGTTCATTACCCATGTCTCGCTCCCATAAATCATAACACTTCTCACACATGCAGCATACACCTTTCCTTTCAGGTCCAACGACACTCCCCTCCTCATCAGCCATGCCACTCAGTTCCCGAAACCTCTTCCATGCACATCTCACTCTAGCAACCGTTGCCGAGTTTGATCCACCTTCTCCATTCAGCATGTCTCCGAGGTAGCAAAATGTTTTCACACCTTCCAGCTTCATGCCGTCTCCAAGATCCAACTCAACATTTCCTCCATCTGCAGCTCCCTCTGTGCACACCTTACATTTGAAGGTAGCTGCCACACTGGTTAATGACCCTCTCAGACCACTACATTTTTGATGAACCCACTCAGCGCACATTGTACATTGAATGGAGTTCACTCCGACACCCTTCCTGCACACAGCACAGGGCCACTTCCCAGTTCTTTCCACCTCACCACATGCTTTACCACTAGCCATCACCTTCGTCTTTCCGATATTCACCTTCAGACCTTTTGTCTCCATACATTCCTTCCACTTGTTCATCTTTTCCTTCAATCCATCCATACTTTCCGCAATCAACACCAGATCATCTGCATACAACAACTCCCACGGTAAGCCCTCCTTTACGTTCTGAGCCAGCACCTCCATCACAGCTACAAATAGTAGTGGACTTAGTACCGACCCCTGATGCACTCCCACCTTCACCTCAAACTCACCACTGTTCCCGTCCTTCGTCCTTGCAGCTGTGCGCGGTAGCAGTATCAGCCTATCATTGGGATACAAAACGTAAACTGTACAGCCTGCGCTATTCTGTTCATTTGGTGCAATGGGATGTAAACTGTTCACTCAGTATATGCTCTAATGAGTGCCGTTCTCGTTAGTCATCCCCACGCAGCAAAAAAGGGGGTTTTGCAATCACTTCTGTGTGTCAGTCTGGGCCATAAAAAAATTTTAACCACTTTTTTTTTTGTATATGGAGTCGAGGCTCGTGTAAGGGCGAACACATAAAAAATTTAAACATTCACCGACATGTAAAACATACAACAAGAAAGAGCAATCGGAGATTGCCGACCCTCACCAGGATGGTTTCTTTGTGGTTTTTAAGGCTTTTGCGTAAAAAAAAAAATGGCGGCCGGACCATGTGACCGATGACATCTGGTTTTTTTTTTCTCCACCAATTTATCCCTAGATGATGCTCAATAAATTTCATCTTGATCGGATGAAGTTTTGTACTTGTCAAATTATCCACATCATAATGGAGGCACCTATGACATCATTATTAACCATGGAGAGTTCTTTACAATGAGCCATGTCTACATTTTTCCTATTCAGCACTTTCGGAGATATAGAGGTGCAAAATTTTTCGGTTTTTCCAAGATGGCGCCCATACCACGTGACGTATGACGTCATAATTATAATTTTCAAATTCTACAGGTGGACCTGCACCCATTGTGAAAATTTCCTGTCAATCGGACCAACAGTTACAGAGAAAATCATTTAATATTTGCAGACAAACAAACAAACAGACAGACAAACAAACTGACTCAAATGCAATACCCTCTCCTCAGGCGAGGGTAATAAAGGGAGCGGGAGACAAGAGTGGAAGAGAGTGGAAAGCATACAAGCACAACAGCAGTAGAGAAGGGGACGTCTGCAGATCTGCGGAAATGAGAGGGCTGAGGGGAGGGGGGAAAGGGTAAATGGTATAAAGCAAATGAACACTACTAGGAATAAATAAGCAAATGAACACTTCAGCTTTTGTCATCAAATTTTCAACAAGGCCTTATTATTAGAATATGGAGCAGACAACTTAATAATTGTCATTTCTATGCTCAGTTAAAGACAATTTAACTTATTTGACACCACGTTTTCTGTGATCGAAGTTAAAATCTTTTGTTGATGTGTATTTTATCTCATCGGATTGTCGGAATGCTGCGTACATTCTGTGCATGACGATTTACTGTTACAATTTCATTGGATAATAAATTGTGACCTTTGGATTTTTGTGCAATTGCGTTGTTCCTGATTTTGTCGATTTGGACACCCTCACGTAAATGGGAGCTTGGGCAAAGTAGGCAAATGCAGTCAAATTACTGCTCAGCTATTCTTGCGAATGATTCACATTGGACCAGATGGGTGTGGTGCAACAACCCTGAGTTTATGATAGCATATCTTCACAAAGATTACCACACAGCCACAAAGTTGGGATGAAGCTACCAGGTGGATGAGAACATTTATCAAAACGTCTTGACATCATCGCAGAGAGAACAGCCCGTTAAAACAAACCCTCTGAAGAACAATGTGCTGAAGGTTACAAAGTCCAGTTTGGTTACAAACAGCAGTTAAAATAGACCTCATAAAAATCTGACGACCTCGGTTAAGAGCATTTTACAACCAAATTGTCCCACCATGTGCCTAAAACGCTTCCTGTCCACTCATGTTTACTGCATTTTGCATGATTAATAGTGAGCAACACAATATGCCTCTTGTGAGCAATTACGTAATAATATCATCGCATTCAATACTTCTGTAAAGATATTTGCAAACTTACCTTCTGAATCAGTGATAAAGTCGCCTGCTTTGTGATTTCATTGCAGTCTTCATAACAGGAGTGCCAGGTGTCTTTTTGTTTTGTCAACCAGGAGTTGCTATATAGCTGGAGAAAAGTTTATATTTAGAGAACTGTTCAAGTTTCTCTCACTCTTCAAATTATACCAACTGCAAATCCTCAATTTCAACAAAACAGTTAATTTCAGACAATGAGCAAGTATAAATAAACTTAAGTAATGGAAATTGGGAAGGAAAACACTGTCACCTTCTGTGCAAGGGCCTGGCATTGCATATTGGCTGAAAAATTCGTCTGCAACGTCAACTGAAAGTTCACAAGCACCATGAGGATCAACTGCATCTGACTGCTTTTTTGCAGTGTGCAAACAAGTGCATCGATTGGTCTCTCTAACCGCTGGAAATCTTCTTCAGCGGAGCCTTGGAGCAGGAAAATGGATACAAGGGTACACTGACATAACCGACAGAAAACAAGGAAAATTTTTATTTTATTTATAAACTGGAAAAAAGGTTTCTCCATAAATCACGTGTCGACATCAACATTCCATTTCGGACTCTGTTGTTCTTGTTGTGATGTGACCCCACTCGAGTGTATGTCACATGATATTTGTGTATGAACTCATGTTGCATAAACAAGAGCATATGAGTGCCAAAACGGCCATTTTTCTAATCCCCAAGTGAATAACCAACAATTTACAATTCCTTTTTTGTGGAAGGGGGTAAGAGGGAGGGTTTCGTATGCAAAATCAAGGCTTGTGGAAGAGCTGTTGGATCATGTGCATATTTATGATGTGCACAGGATATTCCCCAAGCCTGACACCTCATCAAATCAGTGTTAGTCGGAAGGTTTAGTAGTTGAATGCTTTTCTATAGAAAGGTTTCAGTTTTCAATAAAAAAAAAAAAAAAGTAAATTAATACATTTTGATTTATTTCCTATTTGAAACCTTGTAATTTTAAAATTCAGCATTTTTGTCAAAGTAAACAATATGTTCGTATTGTGGGTGAACAAATTCAATGTGTTAATCGCTCTGAATAATCTGATGGGATCCGCATGGATGAATCACCTCAATGTATGGCCAGCTGTACTTTTCTGTGAAATTGAGGTTCATCGAACAGGGAGAAGGAAAAAGAGGACACCTTCAGTGAAGGCAGCAAGGCAACAAGCAGGGGAACGGACAAATGGGTTGTGGGTGTGTGTGTCGGGGGGAGGTGGGGACGAGGGTATAAAGCAACAGATGAGAATGAGCCCCACAAATGTAGCACAAAAAGAAGCAATGGCACAAAACAAGACGAGCACATACAGCACATTTATTTAACGCCAATTCAAATTTTAGGATTAGTCAATTCCAAACAAGTATCCTTGGCCCTTCAAAGACTACCTATCAGAGAAGAGGAAGCACCTGGCAGATCAGGAACCCAGAATCGCAAATCAAGCCAATGAGGCTCGTCTGAGGAGGATGAGGCGAGGAAGGATGAAAGTGATTGGTTGAGAAGTGATGGAAATGAATGTAGAAGGAAGTAGAGGACGGGGAAGACCGAGAAAGACTTGGCTAAAGATGGTGGAAGAAGAAATGCGGGCAAACGGGTTAACAAGGAGAGATGCAGAAAATAGGGCAAAATGGAGAAGATTGTCATGAGGACCGCAAGGCTAACCCCCACTCTGGTTTGGGAAAATGGCCTTAAAATGCATGTTGTTGTTGTTGTTGTTGTTGAGGCTCGTCTCGACAACATTCAATTTCAATGCCTTGAAAATGGCGATTCCTTCAACACTTCATTACAGATTGGAAGCTTCTCAGACGTCGCGATGTCGACCGATATGTCTCCACCCACATTATTCTATCATTACACATACTTGGACCAAGTTTGACCTGAATCCATTCAGCTGTTCTCAAGTATCACATTTTTACCTGACATGCCCTCTCATGTTTTAAGCCGAAATCTAATCAGTTCATCTTTGATTCATAATATATACTTACACAAAGTTTGGTCAAAATCCCATCACTGGTTCACAAGTTAGCTCGAAAACAGAATTTTTACGTAACGGAACCTCTGGCCTTTGACCTTTTGACCCCATAATCGAATCAGTCAATCCTTGCATCATTATACATACTTGTACCAAGTTTGACTTAAATCCGTTCAGCCATTCTTAAGTTATCACGGAAACGAAAAGCCATCACGGACACACGGACAACCCAAAAACAAAATGCCTCCTGCGACTTTGTCGGCAGAGGCACAAAAATGCAGCTTTGATCAGGCTTGTCAGACCTTTTCCTTTTGCCACAAGCACAGTGTTGCTGCATGAATGGATTCTCCCTCGGAGGTTATGCACGATAGCTATCGGGAACCAGCTTTGTGCTGCAGGTTACAAAGCCAGAAGACAGATAAGCGTCTCTCTTCTCACTCCAGGACACAAAGCAGGCTGATTGCCATGGCACAGGGCATGACAACACTGGAATCTCGCATCATGGAGGAAGGTCCATTGGACTGACAAGAGCCATTTATCCTGCATGCAACTGATGGTCGAACTCAAGTTTGGCACAAACCTAATGCAGCTTATACACCCAAGAACATTGTCGAGTCCATCCGTTTTAGTGACTAATCCATTATTATATGGGGCTGCCTGGTAGGATTGTCCTATTGACCTCATCACTGTACAGAGTAATCTGACAAGCTAAAAGAAAGGTTGCGCCATTTTAGATTGTGTTGTGCCAAATTCTGACAACAACCCACTTCTCTGTCACAAGACCTGTACTCATGGATGACAATAGCAGATCCCACCATTCCATGCAGTTATCGATTTCTTGCAAAACTATGCCATCACAGCCTTGCCCTGGCCAGCAAGGAGTTCCAATTTTCATCCAATCGAGATTTGGGACATTATTTGGTGCATATTGAAGAAAATGGACTCTGCACAGTTAGAAGTTGATTCACGCCTTGAACGGCAAAAACTCCATTTGGATTCTCTCTCTCGAGGCTTTTTCATATGATGAGGAGGGTTGTAGCAGTCATTCATTCCCATGGTGCTTACACACATTGACCTTTTGAGACGTTCATTCCATTGTGACATCATTGGATGCCATTATTGAATGATCTTAAAGCCGACGTCACACTGTTCCCAGCAGCTACATTCAAAAGTCAGCTTATTTTATGATGTACAATTGCCATCACACATATCCTCATTTTGTGATTATAAAATAAAATAAAAATTCTCAGATTTTGTCTCACCTCATTTGTAAAACATGCATACTTTATCAATATATGGTTTTATTTTTGATAAACCTTATGGTTTCTGAATAATTGTTGCTGTGATCCAGGAAAAATAATCTTATGCTTAAAAGGACACAATCATGACATGTTTTTGAAGAGCTATGTTTTGGAGGATGATATCGCTAAACAATGAGGCAAAAAAAAAAAATTTGTGAGAATAATAAGCCGGATAATCGTGTTTTAAAATATGACTATTTTCACTTCCATTATGCAAATGAGCTACTTCCGTCGATCAGCGTGACATGAAAGTTGCACAACTCTGCCGCATGTGTACGTCTGCGTTTCATCACGAGTTATTCTCGCGTTCAAGAGGCCGATGTGCAAATTTCAACAACAAAACATATATTCATTCAAAATATTGTTTGGTTTGCGAAGACCACTTCAAGCCGTCAGAATTTCGTATTTCATCAACAAGCTCACCAATCACTACCTGGAAAAAATAAAAGCCTCAAAATTGCTGAAACCAGACACATTACTAACACTTACCAGAGTGGTTCCCAAACCCATGGTCGCGAGGGTGTTCCTGGGGATCGCAGAACAGTCTTAAAAAAAGAAATATTAGTGTTGTAAAGTGATTACTTCACTGGCATAATATGAAGGATTATTGAAATAGTCATTAAAGTGGAATAGTTGAGCTTGATTAATCGAATGCGCTGTTGTTATTCGTTAAACTGTGTCCACAGGTAAAAAGACCAAAAAGACTCTGAGGACCCAAAAGACCCCAAAAACTCAAAATAACCTGGAGACTGTTAAAGACACAAAATACCCCAAAGACTGAAAAGACCCAATGGACCCCAAAAATCCAAACAACCCCGAGGACCCAAAAGACCCAAAATACCCCAAGGACCTAGAAGACCCCATGGACTCAGAAGACCCTGAAGATCCAAAATACCCTGAAGACCCAATGGGTCCCAAACACCCAAAATACCCCAAAGACACTGAAGACTGTTAAAGACCCAAAAGACTACAAAGACCCAAAATACCCCAAACACCAAAAAACCCCAAAATGCCCCAAGACCCTTAAAGACCACGAAGACTCCAAAGTCCCCAAAGACCCTTAAGGACCCCAAAAACACTAAATACCCTGAAAACCCATAAACACCCCAACAAACAACAACAACGCATTTTAAGGCCATTTTCCCTGCGAGAGCGGGGGTTAGCCTTGCGGTCCCCGTGACAATCTTCTCCATTTTGCCCTATTTTCTGCATCTCTCCTTGTTAACCCGTTTGCCCGCATTTCTTCTTCCACCATCTTTAGCCAAGTCTTTCTCGGTCTTCCCCGTCCTCTACTTCCTTCTACATTCATTTCCATCACTCTTCTCAACCAGTCACTTTCATCCTTCCCCAACACATGACCAAACCATCTCAACCTGTTCCTCTTCACAGCATCAATCACAGGCTCTATTCCCATCATCTTTCGCAATTCATCATTTGTCTTCCTCTCTCTCAACGATACTCCGCACATCCACCGAACCATTCGCATTTCCACTCTTTCCAGCCTTCATTGCTGCTCAACAATCATGACCCATGTCTCGCTCCCATAAATCATAACACTTCTCACACATGCAGCATACACCTTTCCCTTCAGCTTCAAAGACACTCCCCTCCTCATCAGCACGGCACTCAGTTCCCGAAACGTCTTCCATGCACATCTCACTCCAGCAACCGTTGCCGAGTCTGATCGACCTTCTCCATTCAGCATGTCTCCGAGGTAGCAAAATGTTTTCACACCTTCCAGCTTCACGCCATCTCCAAGATCCAACTCAACATTTCCTCCATCTGCAGCTCCCTCTGTGCACACCTTACATTTGAATGTACCTGCCACACTGGTTAATGACCCTCTCAAACCACTACATTTTTGATGAACGCACTCAGCGCACATTGTACATTGAATGGAGTTCACTCCGACACCTTTCCTGCACACAGCACATGGCCACTTCCCAGTTCTTTCCACCTCACCACATGCTTTACCACTTGCCATCACCTTCGTCTTTCCTATATTCACCTTCAGACCTTTTGTCTCCATACACTCCTTCAACTTGTTCATCTTTTCCTTCAGTCCATCCATACTTTCCACAATCCACACCAGATCATCTGCATACAACAACTCCCACGGTAAACCCTCTTTTACGTTCCGAGCCAGCAACTCCATCACAGCAACAAATAGTAGTGGACTTTGTACCGACCCCTGATGCACTCCCACCTTCACCTCAAACTCACCACTGTTCCCGTCCTTCGTCCTTACAGCTGTGTGCTCTCTTTTGTACATTGCCATCACTACTCTGATCAACCATTCCTCCACTTCTAACTTCCTCAATACCCGTCAATACTTCGCGTGGAACCCTATCAAATGCTTTCTACAGATCAACAAACCCAAGAAACAACTACTTCCTCTTCTCCATGTACTTCTCCTGCAACTGCCTCACAATAAAGAGCGCATCTGTCATTCCTCTTCCTGGCATAAATCCAAACTGCATTTCGTCGATCTTCACCTTCTTCCTTATCCTCCTCTCCAAAACCCTTTCCAATACCTTCATTCCGTGCTCCAATAACTTTATCGCTCGGTACAAGCCACACTCCATAGGGTCACCTTTCCCCTTGTATAGAGGGACGAGGGTACTCAGTTCAAAAATCCACTGGAATGCAGCCTTCTTTCACCACCAGATTACAGATCTCTGTCATTCTCTTCAAACCCCAACTTCCTGCTGCCTTCAACATATCTCCCACAACTCCCGTCAGCCCTCACGCTTTTCTACTCTTCATTGCTTTTATCGCTTCCTCAACTTCCTTCTCAGTTATCTTCTCTGCCGGTCCTAAAACTGGGTTACTCTCTATGTTGCCATCCCATTCATTCTCTGTATTCAACAGCATTTCCATACAGTCACATGAAAAAGTAAGTACACCCCATGTAAAGGTTTGACTTATTCAACATATTTCAACATACAGCTATTTGATCTTCATTTCAACAATATTGATAGATAAAGGTGATATAATATAACAAATATCATGAACATTTACATTTTGTAGTCCATTGTATAATTTAAATAAACATAAATGCAAATTTCGCATGTGGAAAAAGTAAGTACACCCCTACATTTATCACTCCTTCAAATACCTAAAATTAGAATCAGGTGCACCAGCTCACGTGCAAATGATTAGAACATAATGATTAGAACATCGTTAGAGAGGATCTTGGAGGAACCTGTCTTATTTAAACCTCAGACATTTAGTTTGGTTTGCTCTTTGTTGTTGAAGTGTGCGGTGTCACCAGTCCTCAAGTCACTAGTCCTCAAGTAGTTATGTATTGTTGTGGTTTTGAGGACCCACACAGGTAACATCATTAAAGGTGAAAGGTTGCACCCCATAGATAGGCCATATGCAACACGTTGGTCACCTTAGGACGTTAGTTCTTTCATAGTATGTGTTTAGATAAGGCCATGTCCAGTAGTTGCATCTGCGTTGTGTAAAACAAAGAGTAGGCCCCATTCGTTCATTTTTGAAGCCTCCCTTCCATCGACGCCATTAAGCGCGAGCCAGTCTTTACATCGCCCTCGCCCATTAGGTTGCCAGCAGCCGTCGCGACCTCGTTGGGCTTCCGCTCAAACCAGCCCAAAGGCCACATGGTAAGGCCCGAAAAGGGGGCGGAGCGCAAGGGTGGAGGTGCGGCCACGTCAAGCAGGCATCAAGGCGGAGCCGGTAAGCCCTCAGCAGCCAACCAGGGCTGAGGTGAGATCACCTGACAGGGTGTGGCTAGAGATTCGGGAGGGTTCGCTGGGCGTGGCAATATAACCCCTTGCGCGAGGCCCCCACCTCAGTTATGAGGGGAGGACTGAACAGAGTTGGTTCGTGTAATGAGTTATGAGCCGGGGTCCTCTTTGGAAGAGTTGAGTAACAAGAGGAGACGCGCTGAATTCACCAGAGTTATGAGGGGAGAAGCGCTCGTTGAACATTGTAGTTGAGCCATGATTGTGAACGAGTTATGAGCCGGGGTCCTCTGTGGAAGAGTTGAGTAACGAGAGGAGACGCACTGAATTCACCAGAGTTATGAGGGGAGAAGCGCCCGTTGAACATTGTACCTGAGTTGTGAGAACGGACGCAACTGTGATCATTGTGAAGTAGTTACGAGAGTGAGAGACGCGCTGTGGCAACCAGCTTTACAAAGGGCAAGCGCGCGGCACGCATTGCCGAAGACTGCAGCGTGCAGCAGTAAGGGTGGCAAATAAAGGAAACGGCGGCGCCTCGCACATGGCAGCAGAAGCCGAGCCCGCGATGTCAGAGTTCATGCAAATACTCCTGGCACAAATCAGGGCTTGTATGATAGAGTCAGAGCAGAGGATGAATGCTCGGAGTGAGCGAACCAGTCAGGAAATGAGGGACGAAGCAAGGGGTAACAGTGAGCAATTGGGAAATCTAATTGAAGGGTTTGGAAACAGAATGGGTAACCGCATACAAAAATGTGGGGAGAGCATTGATCGCATGTTGAGCGAGGAGGTCACATTGGTATGCGACGGGGTAGCGCGACTTGAGGAACGCGGGGAAAGCGAGGTGGAGCAAAGCACAGCCGGGTGGACTGGGGTAGAAATCGCGAGTCAGGGTATAGAGAAGCCGACGGCCGCTGAATTGGAAAATCTTATTTTATGTGCACCAGCGGTCGTCGAGCTGAATTAGGAAAATGAAATAATTATAGTGGAAATTGGAGTTGAAGAGACGGCGGACTGAGAAAAGCAATCGCGGGAAGAAGAGATGGAAATTGTACAAAGTCTGTGTTCGCATCATGATGCCGTACTTCCTAACCCCAATGAAAGTTTGCAGCTGCATGAGGAGAAAAGGATCCCGAAGGTAAGCCAGGCTGTATATGGCGCGAAAAGGTTTGGCGCGAAAAATTTTTCGCGCGCTTGGGATCCCGGCGTCACCCGGGCACTTGTGGAAGGTCCGTGGTGCGCTGTGTGAGGGTGAATGGCGTCAGTATGAGGAAAAGGTGTGCGCCGAAGCGCGAGTGTGAAACAGAGTGTGAAAGTGAGAGTGAGTGCGACACAGAGTGTGAGATGAATGGAGAGAGTGTGTGAGAATGCACACCAGAGTTGGTTGTGGAGAGTGTGTGAGGATGCACACCAGAGATGGATGGAGAGAGTGTGCGGGGATGCACACCGGAGCGGGCGAGTGGGTGTATGCAGGAGTGCACACCCGTAAGTGTTACGGAGTACGTAACGGGAGAGAGTGCGCCGGGATATGCACAAGAGGAGTGCGTAATGGGGTGTGTGGAAGAAAGGTGTGTAACAGTGTGCGAGTACAATGAGTGCGCAAGAATGTGCGCGAAAGAAGTGCGTAACGGAGTGTATGGGATGTGTGAGTGAGATACGGGTCGCGTATGGATGTGAGAATGCAACTCGAGCATCGACGCAGACCGGGGCAGCGTTTAGGCCGATGTACAGCCGACGCGAGCTCTCGGCGCGTGGTGTTTTGTGTGCTGCGGGAGCCGGCGGGGATCGTTGCCGCGGCGCTCTTGCAAGGAGCGCCGTGCACGATTCGGGCCGGGCCCGCCCTGTTTGGTCAGTGCCACGCCTTCGCGGGCAAGGCGATCGGCGCGATTCCGGGGGAGAAAGGCCAGGTCGGACCTTCGCCCCCTAGTGGGGGCGGTCTTCCGACCGGGGGAGGTTGGGTCATCGTGCAGGAGACCGAAAGGCTCCGTGCCGAGATGGTGCCTAGAACCTCGGTCCGAGTATGCCTCCTCCCCAGAATCGAAAATGCCGGACGGACCCAACCTACAGTAGACCAACCCACCGCACACATAGCGCGGCTTTGCGAAGCCGAGCTGTGAGAATGTATTTCCACCCCGAGAGGCTTGAGTATAGTGGACAAATGGCGATAGTGATGTGGAGGGATGGTAGCTCTACCATCCCTCACACAATTGGGGGCAGAGGAGCAGTCGTTTATGGGGTTGGCGGTGAGAACTAGCCAGGGCGGGCTAGGATAATTGTTAGGGATCTAGAATGATGACCATAGGAGACCAAGATTTAAGTAGTGACATTTGGACAGGCAGAGGGGACGAAGAGAGATTAGGTGGATGATAATGACGAGGGATGTGCTAGTGTAAAGGGATGACAGGGAAAGCACTAGTATTAGAGGGAAGGAGATAGTTAGATGATGCTGTGTGCGTGAGCTTGAGGATGCGCTTTAGGCGCAAATGAGGCATTGGGAATGAGAGTCTTTGTGGTGCTGGTGAGCAAATGAGGCAATGCTCGTGAATGATGTGTGTGTGTAAAAGTGTATGAGTGGAGTATTGAGGATGTGTGTAATTGTGTTAAGTGCATTGACTTGCATGGTGTGCAAGTGTATGGAATTAATGGTGTGGAGTAAATGGTGTGTGGAATGAGTGGTGTGGAGTGCATCGTGCGAAAGAGTGCACGGGGGAAGATGGACCCCTTCACGAATACCTGGGGAGGGTAGTTTAAAGTTAGGTAGAGGGAGTAGGTAAATTTGTTGGATATTGACATCTGTGGTGCGTGTAGTAGTAAAGAAGTGCTTTGAGGGGGTGCATAAGTCTGTGGAATGGCTGGGCATGTGAGCCTGTTGGTAAGTATGGTTATTGGGGCACTCCGCCACTGGTAGTCTGTCGGCCAGGTGAGGCCGCAGGTAGGCTCTGGGAGCCAGGTAGAGTCAGTGTTCAGAGTTAGAGTTCAGTGGGGCCCGAGGATCCGAAGGAGGGGACCCGGGTAGCCCAATGCCAGAGGGGGCATTCATGGGGTGAGAGCGCCAGGATGGCCTTTCCCAGGTTAGGGTAGTCGCAGGAGCTAGGCAAACTCGGGTGGCGACTTCAGTGGCGGAGGTGCGCAGGTAGGTAGACCTGCTGGTAGAGCCACACGACCCAGCGCCGAAATTGTGCGAGGGCACAGTATAGAAAAAATGGGGGTTGTGAGACCCCAAATTGGAAGAGCACCACAGTATGGTCGAAGGGAATTGGTTTTTAGAACCGCATAGTTTAAAGATGCCAAGTGGCAGGGCATGGCCCCGGGTAGTTAAAAAAAGTTAATGTTATTAGAGGATAGTTAGGAGGAAAATCTCTTCGCATCATCCACATCCACTCACCGAAGGTGACAGGACTCCACAACAGATTTTGCAAGTATTTGGAAGGTGAAGACGCATCATCACGTGGAAGTGACATTGTGTGTGATTCCATCCCTTCCTTCTTGGGAGGGATTGGGTGACGGATTTGGTTTAGGGGAGATATGGGAGACGAGACGGTAGAGACGAATTTGTAAATTGTGTAACTACGGGGAAGGGCAAGGGTAGAGTAGGTGACATGGGGAGTGACGTACGAGTAGGGACGAGCTTTCTCAGCTCACTCTCCCGCGCCCTTCATGTCGCATTGCCTTGTGATTACGTGATTACCCTTGCGCCCTTGCCCCCCGCTAACCTCTACTTTGTCTTCCTCCCCACTCATGGACCCATGGTCTTTTGTCGAGGGGAGTGTGCAGGTGCCCTGAGCCATGCGGCCGCACTCTGCGCTGCACCCTGCTGCCTGCACTGATACACCATATGGACCACACGTTCTGTGGCCTGGCACCTTTGCTGGAGCAGACCATTGCTGCCAGCAGCATCTTGCTTGCGGACTACTGTTTTTTTAAGTGGCGCACATGCCAAGCAGTCGGACCACCTACGCTGGCCCTGCTGGCCAAATAAAAAGCGGACACGGGTTGTGCCCTTTTTTATTAATTAATCTTTGGTGTGCCCGGACAAGAAGGCATCAAGTTTAACGACGGCACACCGAAGAAAAAGATGCAGCCCAGATCCATCGGCCCAGCAGCCAAGCACAAGACATCATCATTAATTATTTTGAAATGTTTTTTGTGCATTTTTGGTGATGGTGATTTTTGTGCATTTTTTAAATTTAGGTGCATATTGGTGAATGGTGTATTGGTGCAGTGCATTGCAATTGGGGTTTCCTCTTCTCAAATATTCTTCTCTTTTCCCACAAAAGACAGGTCCTGGGTTGTAGTTGTAAATAATTAGTTAGTGTCTTGTAAATAACATGCTCCCCACCGGCTTTATGTATAGTTTGCGAATAATTCCGTAATTCGGTTAAATGTGGGGTGAGTCAGTTAGGTAGTACACAACGCAGCAGGTGGGACATATCCAGTGTTAAAACTGTCACACTCAGGGAAGTAGGTTAAAAGTAGAGGGAAACTACACCTAAGTGTCACACTAATTGTTAAAGAGTAGTCCTGACCCAGGTATCGAAAGCCGGCCATCCTCACTGATATGTGGTTCGGCTCGGGACTAACCTGGCGAAAGGAGGGGTGCAGTGTTGCAGTTTTGAGAACCCACACAGGTAACATCATTAAAGGTTAAAGGTTGCACCCCATAGATAGGCCATATGCAACACGTATGTCACCTTAGGACGTTAGTTATTTCATAGTATGTGTTTAGATAGGCCATGTCCAGTAGTTGCATCTGCGTTGTGTAAAACAAATAAGAGTAGGCCCCATTCATTCGTTTTTGTAGCCTCCCTTCCATCGACGCCATTAAGCACAAGCCAGTCTTTACATCGCCCTCGCCCTTTAGGTTGCCAGCAGCCGTCGCGACCTCGTTGGGCTTCTGCTCAAACCAGCCCAAAGGCCACGAGGTAAGGCCCGAAAAGGGGGCGGAGCGCAAGGGTGGAGGTGCGGCCACGTCAAGCAGCCATCAAGGCGGATCCGCTAAGCCCTCAGCAGCCAACCAGGGCTGAGGTGAGATCGCCTGACAGGGTGTGGCTGGAGATTTGGGAGGGTTCGCTAGGCGTGGCAATATACCCCTTGCGCGAGGCCCTCACCTCAGTTATGAGGAGAGGACTGAACAGAGTTGGTTCGTGTAATGAGTTATGAGCCGGGGTCCTCTGTGGAAGAGTTGAGTAACGAGAGGAGACGCGCTGAATTCACCAAAGTTATGAGGGGCGAAGCGCTCGTTGAACATTGTACCAGAGTTGTGAGAACGGACACAACTGTGATCATTGTGAAGTAGTTACGAGAGGGAGAGGCACGCTGTGGAAACCAGCTTTACAAAGGGCGAGCGCGCGGCACGCATTGCTGAGGACTGCAGCGTGCAGAAGGACATTGGGGAAGGGGTGCTTGGATCGATCATAGTAATACCGGGAGCGCGTGTAAAGGCGCCGGTACACATATTACGTACGCCGTCTGATCGCCAGCTTACTTATCCCCCGCTATATAATTGTCCGTATCGCGCCTACGTCACGGGGAGAGCTGCCTGTTGTATCCTACCATCTGCACAGTACGAGTCGGGGACCGGACGAGCTGTGGACCCTTGGACCCTCAACCCGACCATCTTCAAACCCCGTTTGAGTGACCCTGAGAGTGAGTCTGAGAACGAATAGGCCCGTGTCCAGGGAAAAGTTAAGACCGTGATTAAGGCTGCCCTGTGTACCTGCTTCTTCCTCTTCCCTGTACATTCTTCCATTTCCTTCCTCTTCTTATGAGTATACAAATTGTGAATAAATTACCTTGTTCTTCCTGGTTTCTTCCTAATTCGATCGTCCTAGTCTTTTCTCCATTGGGTAAGCGTGGCACGATTAGGAACCGCTTAGAATCGGGTATAGTCATTGTTAACGGCCCGAATCGCGGCTCGCTTCGCTCGGCGTGTCCACCAACGCCGTGGTTCGGGCGGGAGTTATTTCCTTGCTTCACGGTCGGTGTTAGTACTTAGGTAATAGGACATTCGACCAACAACCCTATTTAACACCGACCGGAAGGAACGTGATAACTTCGGGATCGCGTCGGCCAGTAAAAGGACAAGGGGATTAATCCCCCCTTTATAAGGGGAAGGCCGACGTTTCGAGAACCGCCACAGTATATTACTAGAATACCAGCAGAGCCGACCTGTTGCTTCAATGACAGACCAATTTTGAGACATTCATTCCATTGTGACTGTCATCGTTTTTGCCAAAAATTGCTATTGTTACGGATCGTCACTTCCGTTGTTGTGGTTTTCATCCACTGTAAACATTTTTGATTCCATGTACTATTATTGTTGTCGTTTGAGGGAAATAAAGCTTACTATTTTCCAAAGGTAAAAAAGTTAATGTTTTAAATGAAACCGGAACCGGACGACGACGAAAAGGAAGAGGAGGGAGAGAAGGCGCAGCGAGTGGGTCGGACAAGAAGCCTAGTTGCTTCGAGGTCTGGAGCGAACGATTGGCGAACGGGAGTCACGAGCGAACTTTGGATTTCCCGGGAAAGGGATTCCTGCGACAGAGTTGTTATCGCTGTGACAGATCAACCTGCGTGTCAGGTTTTGCGGTCGATTCCGAAGAGAATCGTTGTAGTAGGGGAGCTCCCAATAGAGTTCGTGACCATTTTCCCGTGATCAAGGTTTGAAGGTTGATTTTGAAAGATAAAAATATATATAAAAAAATAAGCTTGGGTATCTTTTTTTAAAATGCGGGCTAACTCGGCCAGAGGACAAAATCCAAGATGTCCGCCAAAACCGCGAAATCGGGCATATTTCCGCCTACGTGAATGCTACATATACATATTGGGTGTCCATATGTGGGTTTTTCTGGGCCCAGATCTTGCATCTTACATCAGTCAAGTGATATTGTGACTTAAAATGATATTAAATGATTAATGTTGACCAAAATCCATCTGCCGCAACGAGGATGTCAGACAAGCCAGACCCGTGAAAACGCTTATTCATGGCAGAAATGTAAGACATGTGAATATGAAATGGGCCCATAGAAGGCAACACGACACTGAATTTATCAGGGTGTTCGTATCTCATTTGCACTATCAAGGCATACACTGGTTGATCTCCTACCAACTGGATGAAGGGCATGTTCTTTTTGCCTGCTGCATCAACCATCCGGCACATTATTTCGTGCACTACAGATTTTCCAGGAGGATTTGGAAAAGTCAAGAAGTAATACGGCTTGCTTTTGACAACATGCGGCTGAACTGTTGACTGGAAACCTGCAAATCCCCCAACTGTTTGACTGCATGGTGCAGGTGGTGTATGAGTCTCATCTAGACGTGCCATGGCATGAATGAGTCCTCGCTGCCTCTGGACTTTAGTATCTGAAGGAGTAATGTCAACACCTGTTCGCATACTTGGAGCTCCATGCTGGACAGTCTTGTAAGGATGGACTTTATGCTGATCGATGCAAAGATGCTTCATTTCTTTAGACTTGGGAATTGTTAATTCTGGGGCCGATTCCTCTGGAGCATGAACCAAATCAAGTGGCTGGACAAACATAACATTTGTACGGTGTGAAGTGTTCGCGCCAGTTAGCGTGTCCTCAGAAAAGTCATCATTGTCCATTACTGCTGTCCCTGGCATACCCAGTGCAAGCTCCTCTGGACATGCTTTGTTCTGCTCAATATCGTACTTGGCCCAAGCATCATAGAGATGTAGCACGTCTTTGTAGCTGATCCCAATTGAGAATTTTTTCAATAACTCGACAAGTTCCCGGCTTCTGGTTAGTCCGTGTATCATAACAGACAACCTTGTTCCAAATGAAGTTCGTTTGCCTGTCATATATGAAGAGAGCAAGGCAGTCAAAGCGATAACTGCAGAGTCGTCATCCTCCATATCAAGGTCACGCTGAGGTTTTGAAGACTTTAGACGGGAAATGAGCTGTTTCAGTAGGCTGCTTGTTTCGTCCTCATTGAGTAAATCGTCAATGTGAGGTGGCCAGATCATTGGCGATACTTTTGCTGCTTCAGCTCTAATTCGTTGCGCTACAATTGAGACGAGTTGGTCATCAGTTGCACCTAGGCAATTTACAGCAGCTTCTATGTATGTTCCACCAGCTGACGTGTCAAAAACCATTGAGCTCTTGTTTTTTGTAACTCTTTCGTGGAAACCAATTTGGTCGCTGAATTCCGTTTGGAGCATAGATTTTATTGTGCTAGACTTCACAGTGTTCACAGTCATGCCAAAGTTCACCAGCATTTGCGTGTAGTCTTGTAGAAGGCTCGGTAGTGTTCGGAGTTCATGTCTTTCAAAAATTACAGTGCGCACATGTTTGAAAAACATTTGACGTACTTCTGCCAGTCGTACATTGTGCATGTGCAAATGTTGATCATTATAATCATGGACTTTGATGTATTTCGTCCAACATGACCGATGGTAGCGGATCTCTGTGGCAAATGGATCTGACGTGGAATCAATCAGTGTCAAAATGCGATCCCGCATATTCTCGTCGTCCAGATGGACTGTGTGACCTTTGAAGACATGCCATGCATCCATTTGTTGCATGATGTGCCACTTGTCCCGTCCAGGGTGTTTCAGGTCTTCTCCCTTCATACACCAAATACACAAATGTTTGTCTTGTATAATACCGGTTTGTGATCGTGATTGTCTCTGAGCGCAAGATGGTCCAGGTGCTTCGTCAGCTACATCATCGCTGCGAGAGATTTCTGTTTCAAAACATTTCTTTTGTCGCTTTAGTGCCTGCTCCAATTTATAGTTACTGGCCAGTTGAACTTTACACAGTTTGTGGAAATATATTCCAGCTGGTCCATTGTGCCATGGCACTGCATCAAAGACTTGACCGTATTTGTCCAATCCTCTCCATCGTTCTGCTTGTTGTTGGAGATGCTGCCAGGCTTCTGGGCTTAAGCTACTCTTTTCCTCATCACAATGCTTATGACAGAGGATACACTCACTGGAGCTTGATAGTCCTGGAGGCTGGTCCTCATCTTCACTCTTTCTCTTCTTTCCTTGAATGGGTGGTGTCGCCATGGTATACTCTGCAATGAAAAATAAAACCTATTACTTACTGTACATACCGTACATCAGACAGCATGATATGAATGATGTTAATACTTAACTGAACTTAAATATTGAACAGGACAGATCTTTATCTCTTAAAGAAAGGGACTTAACTAATATTTTAACTATTATTAGTTGAATATACTTAACTGTAATGCCTTGATCCATTGTCCACCCTGGTACTCCCTGGAAATTAATACTAACAACTACCTGTGAACAAATACCTGTGAAACTTAATCAAACCATCTTGTAGATAAGGCAGCAATCTTGGTTCGTTACCTGCTCAAAAAGTCATTCATAGTAACAATAAGGTTATAAATGAAAACACTAGTCATGTAAAACTGTATTTAGACGCCAGCGATGAATCTATGGTATGCACAATTATGAACATATACAATACATGGTTTTTTGCAGCGGCCATCTTGGATTTTGGTCAACATTAATCATTTAATATCATTTTAAGTCACAATATCACTTGACTGATGTAAGATGCAAGATATGGGCCCAGAAAAACCCACATATGGACACCCAATATGTATATGTAGCATTCACGTAGGCGGAAATATGCCCGATTTCGCGGTTTTGGCGGACATCTTGGATTTTGTCCTCTGGCCGAGTTAGCCCGCATTTTAAAAAAAGATACCCAAGCTTATTTTTTTATATATATTTTTATCTTTCAAAATCAACCTTCAAATCTTGATCACGGGAAAATGGTCACGAACTCTATTGGGAGCTCCCCTACTATTGGAGTGCCGTTACGCCACGAGAACGGGCCGCCGGCCATTTTGACTCGCGCGCTTTGCACATCGCTCAAGGTTTTTCACTTCGTTTCAACGATTTTCACCGCATTCAGACGTTAATCTGGTGTGCGTGTGTCACATGACTTTTGAGTGGGAAATCTGCGGTTCGCCGATTTGGAGCCGTGGAACGTCCATACCCGAGGGTGTGATTTCCCAGTCGCCTTGAGGGCACATTTGCGCAGCTGTGGCAGCGGGACTGTGACTGTCATCCGAACGGGATTCTGGACTCGATTGGACATCGTTCTGACGATCGCTGGAGCGGAACGACTTTGGCTTGAAACCGGAATCAACTTTGGCTTGAACCCGGGAAGACATTGGGAATGTTCTTCTTTTCGCTCACTTGGAGCACAGCGAGTTATATTGTACGAACCTGATGGTACCATCATAGGAAATATATGTTGGTTGTACAATTGATTACTATTGTTGTTGTACTGTTATTCTTGTGTGATCTTAATACAATATTTGTTGGTTGGTAACAATTGGTGTGGCTTCACCATTGATGTTTGACATACAGAACAAGCATTCTGAGTATTGCGCTGCAATACATGTCCCGTACCAAAGTTCAAAGTGCCATAACTTTGTCAAAAATGATCGAATATGCAAATTTATGCACGGTTGATGCTGGTTTTCAAACTTGATCTGAGGTATGCTGAGACACATGTGTGTCATGCCTCGCCTCGTTGATAAGCCCGCAAGGTCGCTCCGTGGAGCGGCCTGCACGTATTGCAGTGTGTGAGTTATATAATTACCAACTCACGGTCTGAGGTAAAGCCTGGTGTTGGCCTAGCGGTTAGGGTGCCGGCTTGGGATCCTAGGATCCTGGGTTCGAATCCCGGTCGATCGCTGAATTAACGCCAGGGGGGTTGACTCAGCCTGTCATCCTTCCGAGGTCGGCAAATTGAGTACCAGCTTGCTGGGATGAATGATCCCGGTGTGTACCCTGGTTTAGAAGAGGTACACCCTATCCCTGCGCATCGTACGAGCGTGACCAAGGGTTGGCGTCAGGAAGGGCATCCGGCCATAAAAACATTGCCTCAAACAGGGAACCATGATTGCCATGGGGCCCGCAAGGCTAACCCCCGCTTTAGCGGGGAAAATGGCCTTAAAACGATCTCTTTTTTTTTTTTTTCACGGTCTGAGGTACTAGCGATTCAAGAGATATCCATTTTTTAAAATATTTTTGTTTAATTAACGATATCTGCCAAACCACATGCCCTATCGCAAATTCCAAAAGGACATTTTAGTAGACTGACATGCTGAACAGATCTGTGAAGTTTCCCCTCAATTGGATAAAAAATTAGGGAGGAGCTTGGTTTTTAAAGATTCATGCTTAAAAACGTCATAACTCTGAAACCATGTGACACATGACGTCAAGCTCGCTGACTTTTTTGTTCGTCATTGGTATGCGATTCTGCCTGCAAAGTTTGGCCTCGATCTGTTCAGCCGTTGCAGCGAAAAAGGGGTTTTCGTGTTTTCACGAAAAACAATATGGCGGCCGAACCACGTGACCTGTGACGTCATAATTACCATTAAAATATTCTACAGACCGAGTCCCCCCTACGGTGAAAATTTGATCTCAATCGGTCCTATTATTGCAGAGAAAATGGTTTTTAAAGGAAATTAAAACTTAAAATGGCACTGAGTTAAGGAGCATCAGAAGTATCAGAATTACCAAAGTTCAAAGTGCCATAACTTTGTCAAAAATGATCGAAACGTCGTGGAGTTCGAACTTGATCTGTAACTTATCATGAGGAAACCATGTACCAAGTTTGAAATCATTAGCATTAAGTTTAGAAAAAAACGTCCGGAAAACTGTTCTTTGCGTGACGGACTAACAGACGGAAGGACGGCGTGCAAACCTATAGTCCCCTCCGGTGTACACCGGTAGGGGACTAATAACACATCTTTCTGCTGTGACTCCTCTCGGGGCTCGGAGGTACGCCGTGACCGGGGTTTGGGGAGGAGCACGTAACACTATATTGGTTCACTGTGTCTGTATTGAGTCTGTAGATCAAGATAACTCAACCAACATATGCGAATATATCATTAATTGAAGTGCTCTCAGGTCTATAATTGGTGGTGGCTGATTGTGGTTTTGTTTGTCATATGCCTTGAGGGCAGTTTCCATTCTCTTAAGATAGCAGATTGATCTCGCAGGAACGTGGCAGATATCCTACACAGCAGTCTTCCATATAAATGTTAGTAGCCGAGGTACCCAGCTTCGCCCGGGTTGAATAAGAATAATACAAATATATTGTTACAGACACGACTTTGATGTTAAGGTGGGCCGAGCGGAATGGCCGTCGTGTCCGCACAAATTACCCGATTGTACTCGAACGTCGACGAAGCCGCGCTACGCTGGCTCAATAGGAAAGAGAAGACACCCGGCTGGGTTATAATGACACAATACGACACCAGGGGTTCAGTTCTCAAGACCTCCGGAGGAGGTTATATTAAGGCGGAAGGTTAGATTACAACTACAAGAGGTACATCATAGGAAGACAGGCACTTAGACACAACCTTATATTATTCCCGACAGACCACAGAGAAACAGGACAAAAACTGGCTCACACGGGGATTGATGGCTAGGAAAGGCAGATAGCGATGGCTCAAGGTGCACTCTTGGCTCAAAGCAGGGTACACGGTTCGGTCCAGAGATGCGGGGAGGTCTCGTCTCAGCGCTCAGAGGTGACGTTCTTTCTCAGGCCTCTCCAAACTCAGGCGCATCTGTTTCAGCGCTCGCAGGTCCGTCTTTTTCCAGCTGGGGGCGAATCTTACGTCACGTCCGGCAAGCGGCTGCGTATATCCGGCGGGGAGTGACACGCCCTCGGCTCGTTAGCTCCGCCCAGATGGAATCGGTCCGCCCTTCTTATTGGGTGCGGGGGGGGGTTTACCAGGCTCCGCCCTTGAGGAGGAGCTGACAGCCAGCCCCTCCGTGGTAACCCCGTGGAGCGCGTGGTCAATGGCGCTAATCGAGCCGGTGTGAGGACGCATCCTCCCCCCCGCGCCGCCGCGCCGCCCCCATCCCCTCCGTTGCTGCAGCCATAGTTGGTTGGGGAAGAAGATGGAAGGAGGTATGGAAAAGGTCCTAAACTCACTACTGATGCCATATAATCACATTCTGGTGCAACGAAGAGTCATAATTAATGGAAACGAGGCCTTAACTGACATAGATTAAGAATAACTAGGAAGATGTCCGAAAGTTGTCTACGTGTGGTGCGGTGGACCTGGGCACGACATTTAATGGGGGAATAAGGGGAAGGTCGGCTCTACTGATTGTTATTTACATGCAATGGGACTAGGGAATGGGGGACTGGGGAAAGTTGGGGAGTATTGGAGAAAATAGGGGAATATTTACAAGCGGATATGGAGGCCAAATTCCATATTCGCAACATTGCACCCTTCTCTACCCTCGGGGCGTCCCGACCCGATAAATTTTTACCTACTTTAGTGTGGCACGCAATGTAGTTCCCTCTACTATTAACTCTACCCTGAGTGCGACAGTTTTACAGATATTCACAAATGAGTAAATATGTCCCCCTGCGACGTTGCACCCTTCTCCTCACAGAAACACACCCACAGGATAACCGAATCCGGAAAGAATTCTCAAACTAAACATACAGCCGGTAGGGAGCATTATTTACAAGATTACGCTGATATCTACACTACGATCCAGGACCTGTTTTTGGAGGAACACATGCAGATGTTATGCATAGAGAGAGCGCGCTTGCCAACATCGATACACCAACCCACGAGTGCTCTGTGGCCGACGGCCTTTAATAACGTGCAGAGCACCCTTCCCGAGCATCAAAAGCACCACCCCACCACCAATCGGTGCAGTCACCATTGTTCATTGGAATAAAAATAAATTCGACAACCCCTAACCCTGCAGGTGTCTCTTGCTCTTCTTGTGGTGCACTTGGTGTTAATTAACAGTGGTTCACCTTTATGGCATAGGTGCCACGTTGACCCATAGGTCCTTCCACGGGTGGTGCTTGGCCGCAAAAGAGCTGCGGTCCATTGTGGGTGGCCACAAACATTGCGGTCCATATGGTGTATCGATCCAGGCAGCCAACAGCGAAAGTGCAGGCCCACAACTGCGTAGCCAGCACCTCTCTCTCCTCTCTCTCTACCCCAAAGCCAGATCCTCGGAGGTGGGAGACAAAAGAAGAAACAAGTGAGTAAGGTGGTAAGGGCGCAAAAGTGCACGCAATATAAGGTAATGCACACTGGGGGCACATGGGAACCAGGTGAGACAGGTACGTTCCTATCGTACGCCCCCCCCCCACCAGGTAACCTACATGGCCTCCCTTACCCCTTACTGTATCCACAAAACACAACACTACCCATAAACATCTACTTTACAAATCAACAAACATCCCTACTGTCTTCCCCGTTCCTCCCATAAACCAAATTCGTCTTCTCTCCCTCCTAACCAATCAAATTTGCCATTTTCAACTCTCATCAAAATTTGCCATCTCCAACTCAACATCATAATTTGCCATTACCAATTCATCATCAGTCCCTCCTAGGGAGGGAGAGATGGAATCACCCCAATGTCTCATCCACGTCGTGATGCGTCTCACAAATCCTCACAGCAATTCTCATTTCTGCAACACAACCAAAGAAAACACAGGTGTGGAGTCATCATCATCACCACAGGTAAGTGGCTGCGTATGGTGCGACAGGTTCTTCAATCCTAACTATTTCCTAAATGACTTTAACAGCTTTACACTACCCGGGGTCTCTCTCCGGCCAAACCATTGGCCCTCTTACACTATGGGTTCTAAAAACCAATTCCCATTGGCCAAACTGTGGTGCTTTTCAATTTGGGGTCTCACTCCCCCGATTCATCTCCCGGTGCCCTCGCACAATTTCTGGGCTGTGGCGTGTACCTCTCCCAGCGGGTCTACCCACCTGCACACCTCCACCACTGCAGTTGCCTCCGAGCTTACCTGCTCCTTGCCCTAACCTAACTACCTGGGGAAGGCCCTCTGGCACTCTCCCCACTCGGTGCCCTCTCTGGCACTGGGCTACCCGGGTCCGTCCTCCGGATCCTCGGGCCCCATCCACAACTCTACCGGCTCCCAGAGCCCACCTGCGGCCTCACCTGGCCGACATCCTCACAGTGGTGGAGTGCTCAACCAACTACACACACTAACAGGCTACACGCCCAGCCATTTCCACAACACTAATGCACCCATTCACAACACCATTCTGCAACCGCACCACAGATGCCAATATCCAACCACAATTTACCTGCACCCTCTACCTAACACTTACACTACCCGCCCCGGGTATCCGTGATGGGGGTCCACTCTTCCCCCATCCACACCTTCGCACCATGCACACCACTCCGTACCACTTACTCCAACTCTCTCCACACACCTGTACCTGCACACCTGTGCTCTCACACCTGGTGCCACCGGCACCCTTCTCTCCCCAAGCGCATTCGCGCTGATCCACAACACTCACTACTCATACACTACTCCACACACCTGTCCAGTTGCACACCTGTGCAATCACACCTGTTCAATCCTCACACACACAGCATCATCTCAGCTAACTACTCCCTTCTGAAACTTGCGCTTCCCAGTCGTCCCTTTAACTATTGCGCTCCCACGTCATTATCATCCACACTAATCTACCTGCGTCCCTACTACAGGTATCAGTCACTAACTAAACTTAACGTCACCTAATGTCAATCCTCGCTAGATCCCTACACACCATATCCTAACCCACCCGGGCTAGTTTTCACTGCCATACACCCCATAAACTATTGCTCCTTTGCCCCCCCACATGGGAAAGGTGGCAGGGATGCCACCCTCTCCCACCGGGCCCATCGCTCCTCAATCCCCCAGTCCTCTGGCACTAATAAGCCCCCCTTATTCAGAGGTACTGGGTCCCGCCTCGGCATCTAAAGCCGAGGCGATCCACGGGGGCGCCTGCTCGCCGGTGTAAGGTCTTATCCGGTCGGCGTGGACGATCCGAGGGAGGGCTCGTGGCCCCATTTTGATCTTAAAGACCACGTCACAGATTTGCGACAGGACGACTCCTGGGCCTTGCCAGGGGGAGGTGAGTTTTGGGCACCTTCCCTTCCGCCTCCGGGGATTAAAGAACCAAATCTTCATCCCCGGAGCGTATTGACTCCCCTGGCTCCGGTCGTCGTACCTGCGCTTCATCTTTTCCCCCGCCAGATGGAGTTGGCGGCGGGCGAAGGCATGGACTAGCTCCATGCCTTCCTCTAGGTGACGTGCGTACCCCTCCCTCGGCGGGTTAACCACTGTGTCTGGCACGGGACCGCATAGCAAGTCGGCGGGAGCCCGTAACTCCCGCCCATACATAAGCAACGCTGGACTGCATGCGGTGGCCCCGTGCTGGCTGGTTCGGTAGGCCATGAGCAAGTAAGGGAGATGTTCGTCCCAGTCATCCTGACGGGTGGTGGTGAACAGTGCCAGTTGTTGGATTAGAGTTCGATTGAATCTTTCCACCATCCCGTCAGATTGAGGTCTTAAAGGCGTTGTTCTGGTTTTCCGAATTGACAGGAGACTGCACACATCTTTTAGCAATTTGCTCTCAAAATTTCGTCCCTGGTCGGTGTGCAACTCCTGTGGAATCCCATGCCGGCACACAAATCCTTCCACGAAGGCCTGCGCTACCACCCCTGCTTCTTGGTTGGGGAGGGCGTAGGCCTCCGGCCACTTGGTGAAATAGTCCATTACAACGAGGATATACTTATTACCTTGGCGGGTGCGGGGCAGCGGTCCTAGAATATCCATAGCCACCCGCTCAAGGGGGGCCCCCACCTGATGTAATTGAAGGGGGGCCCTCATCCTCCGTGCTGGTCCCTTTTTGGCAGAACAGGCGTCGCATCTCCGACACCAGTCCTGTATGTCGCGCCCCATATTCACCCAATAGAACCTCCGGCGGACCCGAGATATTGTCTTTGTCCTGCCCAAATGGCCGCCGGAGCGGGTACCATGCACCTGTTGCAATATGACGTTCTTGAATTTGTCAGGGACTATCACCAGCCAGGAAGTTCGATCAGAGGGAACCTCCACCCACTTGCGATACAAGATGTTGCCTTTCAATTCCAGGGTCTGCCACTGAGCCCAATATGCCTTTGTCTGCGCCCCGAGGGGGGTGACCTCTTCCCCCTTTGGTCTTTGCCCCAATTTGACCCATTGGAACACCGGCCCCAGAACAGGATCCTCCTGCTGGGCCGTGCTCCAAGCCAACTCTCCAAATTCCTCGTCCGCGGTTAGTGGCAAAATTGGCCCTCTCACCCGGGTTGCCCGGACGACGAGAATCGGGGCGGAATCGCCCAATTGCTCCCTCTCCTCGTGTCTCGCACAAAATTTACAGTTTTCCCCCAGACAAGGACGCCGAGAGAGTGCGTCCGCATTACCATGGGCCTTCCCGGCCCTATGGGCCACATCAAAATCGTACTGCTGCAACTTTTCCAACCACCTTGCAATTTGGCCCTCCGGTTCCTTGAACCGAAGGAGCCATTGCAAGGAGGAATGGTCAGTTCTAACCAAAAATTTCCGCCCGTACAAGTACGGGTGGAAATGGTTCATGGCAGCCAGCATAGCCAATAACTCTTTGCGAGTGACGCAATAATTTCTCTCGGGCCTACTTAAGGCCCGACTATAATAACCAATCACTCTCTCCACGCCCTCCTGTGTCTGAGACAAAACTGCGCCCAATCCTTCCTGGCTCGCATCCGTGTCCAGGGTAAATGTCCCGTCACTAGTGGGGTAAGCTAGAAGGGGTGCGGATGTTAGACACCCCTTCAATTTTTGGAAGGCCTCGTGGCACTCCCGTGTCCAATTAAATCGCGTCCCCTTCTCCGTAAGCCGGTGGAGGGGACGGGCCAACTCCGCAAATTTCGCCACAAAGCGCCGGTAGTAGGAGCAGAGTCCCAAAAATCCCCGCACCTCTTTGATGGTACGTGGTGCGGGCCACTCCTCTACCGCTTTAATTTTGTCTGGGTCTGTTTTTACCCCCTCGCGGCCAATCACGTGACCTAGATAGGCCACCTCTCTTGCAAACAAAGTGCACTTACTCGGGTTCAGCTTCAACCCTGCCTGTCTGAGGCACCCGAACACCTGGTCCAAATTAGCTAGTGCCTGGGGGAACGTTTGGGCATGTACCAGGACGTCATCCAGGTACACCAGGCATGATTGCCATGGCATGCCGCCTAGTACATGCTCCATCAATCTCTCAAAGGTGGCGGGGGCGTTACACAAACCAAACGGCATCACAGTAAACTGATACAGTCCCTTACCTGTGGAAAATGCCGTTTTCTCCTTCCCTGCCCTATCCATCTCCACCTGCCAATACCCACTCTTGAGGTCCAAAGTTGTGAACCAATTTGAGCCCGCAACGGCATCGAGGGTGTCATCAATCCTTGGCAGGGGATATGAGTCCTTGAGTGTCACGTTGTTTAGCTGGCGATAGTCCACGCAGAACCGCGTGGTCCCATCCTTCTTTTTGACCAGCACAACAGGTGACATCCAAGGACTTCCCGAGGGCTCGATCACACCTGCGTCGAGCATTTTTGCAACCTGCTCGTCAGCTTCCGCCCTCTTGCTCCAAGGGAGCCGTCGGGCGGCCTGACGAATAGGCCGGGCCTCACCGGTGTGGATCTGATGTTTCACCAGGCCCGTACGTCCAATATCCTCGGTGGACAGGGAGAAGAGGTCCAAATGGGACCCAACCAGTTTGTGTAAGGCCTCCCTCTGGGTACCTCCCAACTCTACGCTACTACGATTTACCATCTCGCAAATGGGATCGGGCCAATTCCTACTTGTTATTGAAGGCTCCCCCCGGGGTCGGCTCGGCTGGACGTTCTCGCCCCTCACTGTCGCGACTTCCTCAACTGGGGTGCAGCCAGCTACCCTCGTGCCCCTTACTATAGTGCGTGGTTCTGTACTCACATTTACTACTCGGACGGCCACTACCGGTCCGTCCGTTTTTACAAGGGTGCGGCCCACGATTAAACCCGGTATGGACTGCGCTGCCACCGGTTCGACCAGGCCGCAGGACTCCTGCCATGTTGGGCGAGCTGCCCACCGGGCCGGCACTATCGCCTCGGCCCTTGGGGGGATGGTCACGGCCTCGGAAGCCTCCAGCTCCGCTCTCTCGGCCGTGCTCACTCCCCCTAACGGCAGCTCTTCTACTCCCACCTGCAGGATCCCCCGGCACAAGTCGATTTTACAACCGCTGGCAGTCAACAGGTCCAACCCTATTAAACATGGGTCGCACACCTCCGCCACCCAAACATCTATCTCCCTCCTTACCGACCCTAACTTGAGGGTCACAGAACCACGCCCTATGATCGGGGCCGTTACCCCGGTAGCAAGCTGCAAACTATAATTTTGCAGGCGCTGGATCTTATCCCAGCCACCTGCGCTCGAATCAAGGACCACAGGGCTGATGATCGTGGCGCTAGCTCCTGTGTCCACTACGGCGTCTACCCCCACGCCGGCAATTTTGCATCTAATTGTCAGGCTACCGGTTCCAATTTGGCCACAATAAATGACCTGTCGCGTCAATGAGGGCTCTCCTCCATCCTCTGCTGCCGAACACCGCCCTACGTGCCCGACACCTTCTAGTTTCCCGGGGTCTGGCGGGGGGGTGTCTGGGGTCGGCTAACCCGCTCCCCCCTGGGCGGAGTTGAGGACCTCAACTGCCGGGGATCATCCCGGCGCGCGTTTCGACAGTGCCGCGCCAGGTGACCCAGGCGGTTGCAGGTATAGCACCTCACCTGATAAGGTGCTTGCCTCCGGAATTCCAAATTCCCCCCCCTGTAGGTCCGAATTGGATTACCCGCTCGTGGTCCACCGCGGGCCACCTCCGGGGCCGCCTGCCATGGTCCAGGTCCCGCCAGGCGCTGGTCCACCAGCCTCCGGACCATGCCCGCCAGGTCAGGACCCACGTCGGGGGCGGGCCCCCTAAGGGGTCCGCCCTCCATCGGGGGTCCCATCTGGCGGACCGCCATTGCGAGACGCTCGCCCCCCCGGGCCAGGGGCCTCGCTGCTTCCCAACGGGCCGCAGCGTCAGCCGCCTGGCTCAGAGTCTGCGGGCGCCACATGGCGAGCTGTTGCCGGAGCTCAATATCCGGGAGGGCCTGGATAAAATGGTCCAGCGCCAGGCTTTCCCGGGAATCCGCTGCCATGCTAGCATGTGCGATCCCCACTGCGCGGCGAATGTCGTGGGCAAGTTCCCCGATGGCTTCCTGGGGCTTGCGCTTTCGCAGCGCGAGCTGAGCTTTAACAAGCTCGCTCTGCTGTTCTATTCCAAATCGATTAATTAGGGCGTCGCGGAGGGCTGGCAGGGTGAGAGCACCCGCTGGTAATGCCGTCAGCACCTCCGCCGCCGCGCCGCGCAATGCGGCCACCAGGTGTACTCCACCTTCGTCCTCACCCCAACCGTTGCCCTTACACACACAGTCGAACTGCGCCAGGTACGCGCGTAGATCACTCTTGCCGTCATACGGCGCGAGTGGGACCTTGTGGGACCACCTCATATGTGAGTCGTTGCCCGCCTGCCGGACCCCGTGCGTCGCCCCTTGCGGGGTCAGCGCAGGGCCGAACCGGCCGGGCCCCCACAGTACACTACCCCCAAGGGGCTCTCGTGCCTCCCCGGTCCCTCCAACAACTACCCCTGTTGGTGTTGATGCCTGGGTCACACCTCCGCAACCCGCTACCCATTCCATACCACCACCACCACAACCTTGCTCACCCACACCTCGCACCTCTCGTTCCATACCCTCCGGACCAGCCATACACCTCACTCTTGGCCTCTCACGAACATCCGGGTCTATCTCGACCCCCAAGCTTATTAAATCACCTGGCGCATCATACGCACGACCATATTGGTCACCACTTACACCGGGTCCTCTTTCTCTTCGCTTCTCCTCCATCACCTGCGAATCCCTCATCCGGTTAATGAGCACATCATCACGATCCGAACACAGACTCTGGACCAATTCTTTTACCTCCTCTTTTATCTCTTTCTTATCCTCTCTCCGTCGCTTTTTAATTTCGCTCACCCCTTCTTCCACTTCTTCTAATTTTTGCTTCATCTCCTTCATCTCTTCGTGCGCCCCTTTAAGTTCTTCCTCTAACTCCACTTTATTTTTTTCTATGTGCTCCCGCACCTCCCGCTCTTTAACCTCCATTACCTCTACCACCTTGTCCATTTTCCTCGTCAGGTCCTCATGTACCGTCTGACACTCTTTTTTAATTACCCCTACGTCCTTTTTCATCTCCTTCTGTGTCGATTTTAAACCCTCTATTACCGCTGTGTTCTTCTTTACCTGGTCCCCCAACTCCTTTTGTCCCACTGTCAGTTGTTCTACTCCCAGCGTCAACTCCTCTATACCACCTTGCAATTTTACAGTCCCCTTTCTCACCTCTTTCTCCATGCGCTCCTTACAGTGCCTCACCTCCTCGCGCACTCCTCCGACCTCCTCACTCACTCCTCTTCTGATCTCCTCTCCCATCACTTGCATCTCCTGCCCAGATGCCACCCTCATCTGCTCCATTTCCTCCCTGTGAGCATCCAGTTTGGTTTCTACCCCCATTCTGACCCCCTCTATCTGCTGCTCCATTTGTTTAACTTCCCTTTCCGCTTGGTCCCTCATGTCCCTCAATTTGCTTTCCATACTGTTTTCTAACCCCTCTAACCCATTTTTCACTCCCTCTATTTGATTCTCTTGAGCGGCCATTCTGTTTTCTACCCCCGTTAACCCATTCTTTACTTCTTTTATCCCGTTGTCTAACCCCTCAAATTTCTTGTCTAACTCCTTAAAATTATTGTCTAACCCCTTAAAATTATTGTCTAACCCCTCAACGGTACCCCTTGCTTCGTCCCTCATTACCCCCATTTGGTTTCCCATCCCTTTGAAATTATCGTCTGTTTTTACCATAAAGGCCATCATCTGTTTCATAAACAGGTTCCAATTCATTGGCATCTCGGGTTCGGCTACCGCGACCACGGCCGCGGCTAAATTTGGTGCCGCTACACCCACGTGCGCGACCACGCTATTTTGCGACCCTGCCGCCCTCACTGCTTCGCTCTCCTCGCGTCCCTCAATTTGGTCCTGGACCGACCCTGCTTCACTCTCCCCTACCGGACCCCAGCCGTCTTGATCCGCCATAGCGCGACTTGCAAAATTCGAGTTTCGTAAAACAAATACAAATTTCGGCCGCTCCAAATTTTGACCAAATTTTTTTTTTTTCCTCTATTCGTTTTTTTTTTTTTTCAAAATTTGGTCGGGCCTCGAATCTCACTCCCGACACCAATTGTTACAGACACGACTTTGATGTTAAGGTGGGCCGAGCGGAATGGCCGTCGTGTCCGCACAAATTACCCGATTGTACTCGAACGTCGACGAAGCCGCGCTACGCTGGCTCAATAGGAAAGAGAAGACACCCGGCTGGGTTATAATGACACAATACGACACCAGGGGTTCAGTTCTCAAGACCTCCGGAGGAGGTTATATTAAGGCGGAAGGTTAGATTACAACTACAAGAGGTACATCATAGGAAGACAGGCACTTAGACACAACCTTATATTATTCCCGACAGACCACAGAGAAACAGGACAAAAACTGGCTCACACGGGGATTGATGGCTAGGAAAGGCAGATAGCGATGGCTCAAGGTGCACTCTTGGCTCAAAGCAGGGTACACGGTTCGGTCCAGAGATGCGGGGAGGTCTCGTCTCAGCGCTCAGAGGTGACGTTCTTTCTCAGGCCTCTCCAAACTCAGGCGCATCTGTTTCAGCGCTCGCAGGTCCGTCTTTTTCCAGCTGGGGGCGAATCTTACGTCACGTCCGGCAAGCGGCTGCGTATATCCGGCGGGGAGTGACACGCCCTCGGCTCGTTAGCTCCGCCCAGATGGAATCGGTCCGCCCTTCTTATTGGGTGCGGGGGGGGGTTTACCAGGCTCCGCCCTTGAGGAGGAGCTGACAGCCAGCCCCTCCGTGGTAACCCCGTGGAGCGCGTGGTCAATGGCGCTAATCGAGCCGGTGTGAGGACGCATCCTCCCCCCCGCGCCGCCGCGCCGCCCCCATCCCCTCCGTTGCTGCAGCCATAGTTGGTTGGGGAAGAAGATGGAAGGAGGTATGGAAAAGGTCCTAAACTCACTACTGATGCCATATAATCACATTCTGGTGCAACGAAGAGTCATAATTAATGGAAACGAGGCCTTAACTGACATAGATTAAGAATAACTAGGAAGATGTCCGAAAGTTGTCTACGTGTGGTGCGGTGGACCTGGGCACGACATTTAATGGGGGAATAAGGGGAAGGTCGGCTCTACTGATTGTTATTTACATGCAATGGGACTAGGGAATGGGGGACTGGGGAAAGTTGGGGAGTATTGGAGAAAATAGGGGAATATTTACAAGCGGATATGGAGGCCAAATTCCATATTCGCAACAATATGATGAAAAGAACATGTATATTTTAGAGCAATATCACAGTACATTTCCTACATGATGTTTCGTCAATTTTCAATTTCTCAAAACCTCTTGGTATACAACATTTCTGGTTTTCTTACTTGCTTGGTTTTCCAACCCTCGAGCAGCCCACGTACAGCTGGCCATGGGAAGTACCCGGCATTGCCGGGCAGGGGAAGGGAGGGGAGGAGGAAGAGGAGGGGAACGGAACGGGGGGGAGGGGAGGGGAGGAGAGGGTGGGGAGGGGAGAATAGGAGGGGAGGGGCGAAGAGGGGGGGAGGGAAGAAGAGGGGGGGAGGGAAGAAGAGGAGGGAGGGGGAGGAGGAGAGGGGAGAAGAGGAGGAGAGGGGAGAAGAGGAGGAAGGGGGAGGAGGAGAGGGGAGGGGGAGGGGGGAGGTGAGGGGAGGGGGGAGGGGAGAGGGAGTGGAGGAGGAGGGGGGAGGGGGAGGGGAGGGGAGGGGGAGGGGGGAGGTGAGGGGGAGGGGAGGTGAGGGGGGAGGACAGGGGGGGAGGGGAGGGAGGAGGGGCGGAGGGGGAGGGGGAGGGGGGAGGGAGAGGTGAGAAGGGGGAGGGGAGGGGAGGGGAGAATGGCTAGCTTGGCAAGCGATGGCAGGCTTTTTACTTTTATTTTTACCTCAATGAGGGCTATATATATAGTCCGTGCTTGGAGCCTTCAAGTTCAACATAAAGTTTTTTAATGAAAAATAATGCAGATGTATAACAATCCACCAATGCAAGTTCAGAAATGAATGCAGATCCTTTACTTTGCGATACAAACGCAATTCCCGCCATTTCCACTCACGATCGAAGCCTCCACAGTGAGCGCGCCTCTTCTTCCTCCTACAACTTCGTCTCACTTCTTTCACTCAAAATGCACGAAATTCTGCCGCATGAAATTATGTAGAGGCCTCGTCGGGGGGATATAAGGTAGATAAGGAAGGCGTTGTAACAGAAGAATCAAAATAAAAGTGGAAGAACATAAGGAAATGGGAGCTATTCTGGACCCACAGCCAAACCCGACAAACCATTGCAATACACCCCGAACGTCTAGCGCCGCCACAAACTACACCATGGAATTGCAGCTGGCGCGGTTTTTTTAAACCATTGATATTAAAATAAAACGTAGCCTAAAACCACCGGGATTTTATGCCGATTCCGAATCTGTGTCTAAAACTTTTTTCCGATGTGTAGTTCTTGAGTTATAAGCGGACATCCAGACAGACACACACACACACACAGACACTCCTCCTTTATATATCGAGATTGTTCTGCACAAACAGGCCTGCAGCACGGTGACAGCCAACGGATCCCACAGGAGCAGCCTACGAACGTGCTGTTACGGCTTCGCCTTCAAGTTGAGCTGCTTAGCCTGTTGAATAGTTCGTTTAGGTTTACCCACAATTTTTTTTGTTAATTCTCCACTGCGGCCTATTTGACCTGTTGCTCCATGCAGGTTGCAACACATTTCTCATTTCGATTCCAATTCTGCTCATAGTTTCACTGTCGTTTAACCAAAGGACAGACATCGGTGTTTCCCAACCCCTCCCACAATCCGTTCATCCCAACACCCGTTCACCCCAACCACCACCAGTTCACCCCCCACCAACCGTTCACCCCAACCCCCCCCCCCCCCAACCACCCATTCACCCCAACCTCCCCCTCCCATCCCAACCCCACGTCCCCACCCCTGGGGCATGAACCAGGGATCATCCAAAAAAAAAAAATCATTGCATATTTCATGCGTCTCCCAATGTTGATTGCATCTACAAAGTTTCAGGAAAAAATATGTATAAAATGCGCTCGTAATTGCATTTTTCGGTATTTCACATTTTAACCCCGCCTCAGGGGCAGGGCCAAAATGACACTGCTCTTGCACCTTCCACGTGGTGATCATAACTACCAAGTTTGGTGAATTTATGCACAACAATTTAGGAAGAGATAGCATGACAAACAAACATACAGACAGATGGAGCCGATTACAATACACCCCCGTTCAAAAAGTGTGGGGATAATAATACGAGTCACCACATAATTTTGGGCCATGATAATGAACGCAGATTGTTGAGCAAAAAACATCATTGGGATTAAAAGCATCATCTTCTTGAAAGCTTCTTCACTTGATTCCCTCTGCTGGTGCTTCATATTACAATGTTAAAGAAACCAAAGGTGAGCATGGAACAATTTTTTTGGGGAAATAAAAAAGTCAATCCTTACCAGCTGACCTTCCAACAAAAGCAGAACATTTCAATGGACACTTTATCCCTGTTTGAAGAAACAGGAACAAATTATTAGTCACAAACACGATTAGCAAACAAACAATAACTGACTCAACAGCTAGCCACAGCAAATTGCAAGCAATTACAAAATACTCTTGGATTCATTCACCAATAATATGTGGCAGTTGTGGACCAATGATGTTGGTTATCTCATAGACAACAGGTATGGTCTGGGTGGCATTCAGGACAATGCCGTCTTCGTTAAATTCGTCTTCAAATGCAAATTTCTCGTATACAAACTGGTCAGGACTGGCTCCGAGTGTCTACATGCAAGTAAAGGCACCACAATCAATGTCAAATTCACAATACACTTGGAACATTTCAAAGCCTGTTCTCGGAATTAAATGTTTCCAATGCCAAATGTCCAAATACCTATTTGATGCAAAAGAATGTTTTTCTTTATCATGACTGAACAATGTGGGGATTCAAAAGTTAGCCCAGGTTTCTTAATACAGTCGTATCATTTTCGTAATAATAATAATAATAATAACAACGTTAATAATAATGATACAGTAAATCTGATTGTAACACTGCAATCCCTTTGTCGTAACTGCACTGCAAAGTTACTGGATTGAAGCGGTGTTTGGTTGGTTCATGGTTGGCTCGAAAGATATGGAATAAACCAGTATCACTTTGTAATCTCTTCCCTTCCAAAGTGACAGACAGCTTAGAGACTTAAAGTACTATAAAAAATTTAATACTTAAACAATTTGCTAACTGGTATCCCCAACCCAGGTTGGAAGAGCTCTTAAGCTAAAGTATCAAACAAGCCCGGCTACGCCGCTGTTAGACTTTCGGTCTTGTTTTTATATACCACTCAGTTAATGAAAAATTTGTCACTAATACAACAAAGTTTGCCAGGATATATGATGCAAAAAAAAATGTTCACCTTATCTGAACCATTCAATTCATGAAGATAGCTTATGGAGCCACAGTCAATATTGATACTTGAGTTCCTCTCACCAATAAATAAATGATCAGGAAATTACTCTCACACTTTACTAAAAATCAGAAAAATGAAGCATCATAATGTCATGGAGTAGAGGAAATTCAACAAAGGTTGTTTGCTTTTTGGGGGGGAGGCTCATCAGCTCATTGTTGATTCTGTATTCATTATGAAAACAGACAAGCAATTAAACATCATAAAATAATGGATGTCAAGTTAATCGAGATGAAGAGCAAACATAAATCAGTAAATGTAATAATTCAAATTTCAACTTGGTACCACTCACCTTGTCACTGAAGGGGAGGTCTTCTGTCTGGCACTGCTCGGAGACCGCTGCCGCAATGCGTGCAACATTGCAGAACTCCGCACATTCAAGAAGTTGGTCTATTCGATAGCAAAGTGTCAGATGAGAAAATGCTGCTAAAATTACTTCATACACAATGTGAAAGGAAAGGGTGCGTCACAGGTCACGTTACCCCCAGAAATATTGCATGCATGTTTATATGTAGGGTGTGCATGTGCATGTGTGTGTATATATGTATATGTGTATATATATATTGTTACATTTATGGGGGGTAGGCAATGGAATACCTTAGCCCAGGTAGATTGTATCGGGTAAAGGGCTCCGTATGTCGCATAGCCACCTTCCTGTAACTAAGTTGGGCTGGATGTCGCGTAAGTGTACATTTGTCTCCATGCAAGGAACTATGCTAATTAGTTAGGGTATAAGGTAACTTTCCCTGTATGTAGTCACCTCTGTGGTTTCCCCTTTGTTCCTTATGACACTTGCAACACCAGCCATGCATTCCGCACCTCCACTAAACAACATAATCGCCGACCAGAGCTGAACACTACCTTTGACACCACCAGCCGAGTCATCTCAAGAGGCGGCAATAAGGGCCGTGAGACCCTGCCCCGAAAGGTGATGATTGGTCATGGCCATAGACTGATGCGATGGCGCTCGTTGATTGGCGCGCGCATGACGTCATCATAGAACATTCCAGGACGAGGGGCAAAAAGGCAAAGTGACCACCAATTTTTCTCTCTTATTTTTTCTCTCTCGCGGTCTGAGCTTGGTCACGCCGATCTCTGTCTTTCTCTGTCTCTCTCTCTCTGTCTGTCTCTGTCTGTCTGTCTGTCTCTCTCTCTCTCTGTCTGTCTGTCTGTCTCTCTCTCTCTCTCTGGTGGGAGGCGGATGCATCTTTCTCTCTGATGCCGGTGGTGCTGGCTTTGTGACGGTTGTGCTCCATGCCGTGTGCGCCTGAGAGACCTCGGCGCTTTGTGGAGCGTGAGACGGTGGAGGAGAGAGCTTTTGCTGCCTCAAGCGGGTGGCTGGCTGCGGCGCGAGGTCACGCCATTGTGCGTTTCCCGCGCAAGGGCTCGGGGACCATCCGACGGCCAACAGGGTTCAAAGGCCGCTTGAGGAGACCAGAGCTGAGTACAAACAACCGCTACGCACCACATTTATTTTTGCTTTCGTTATTTCACCCTGTGTCTGTATTTGAGTCTGTTTGGAGACGTCTCAATTTAGGAATTTGGTGTTACCTTTTTATCGTGTTGCATTTATTTTTCCATTTCGTGTCTGTCTTGTTTACCCTGTCGTGAGTTCAAGGACACCAAAGTGAAACCCGTGCAAGTAAGCATTGTCATCCTCCACCCCCGCGCGTGCAAAAGGCACCACCATAGTTTGGGTGAACGCCTCGGAGTTAAAGCTCGGTTGGCCATCCGTCACCCAGGGGTGCTAACCCCAGGGACACGACTATATATATTGTTGCGGTTTTGAAATAAAGGTTAATTTCCCCTCTAAGTTAGTTACACCACAACATGTAGCCTCGCGATAGTTCAGTTATTTCTTCGTAAATGTAAGCGTAGCCCTTTCCTGTGTTTAGTTTTGCGTTGAGTAGGCTCGTGAGATTAGGTGTTCTTATGGCGCTTTGGTTTTGGTTTAGCGCTGAAATACCACGCGGCAGGCCTGAACAAGTCGACCGAGGCCAAAGGAAGGCGGAGCAGGAGGAGCCATCGGTAAGCACGAGCCGCCAATCAGAGCTCAAGAGGTGGTGGCGGCGGCGTGGCGTCACAGGGCGTGGTGAGAAGGATCGAGGATGTTCCAGAAGGTTCGGGGGGCATAGCTATAAAACCCGCTGCACAAAAGTCCTCGACAGGACTGAAGCGAGGACTTGCACGGGGGGACTTGCATGAGGACTTGATGCGAGAGAGAAAGACGAGCGGTGAAGGGCTTGCACGAGACCTCACGTGCACTAACCAGCTCAGAGGATTGAGAAAGAGGAGTTGGCATCGTGTGAGAACTGTACAGATACGTGGGTGCAGCCAGACGCGCATGAACCAATATACAGTGCATTTGAGACGCGCGAGTGAGAACGGCTGAGTCATCGCCAGCCGTGCTAAAAGTCCCGCCCTTTGCCGTTCCGCCCCATCACCTGCCTTGTTCGGGAGACGCGCTAAGAGTTCCTGCCGTCGCCTGCCACCATCTTCACGGGACGTGCGGGGACCGTGGAGAGCCGGACGGGGACCGTCTCTGGACGACCACGTCGACGCGTTGGGGAACATCTACCCATCTGCAATTCCCTGTGTGAGTGTGAGACGGTCCCGTTGTCCAAGGGATAACTTAAGATTGTCTAAGGTTGCTCTGTGTCTCTGCATCCCTGATCATTGTAAATACGTGTGGGAATAATTAAAACCAGTGTTCTTCCTTTTCCTGATTCAATCGTTCCTGTGATTTCCTCATTGACTAAGCGTGGCACGAGCACAAACGCTCCAATCGGGTTCCAACATCAAGGTAACTGCGCGGTCCACGTGTACGCAATCCGCTCGGCGTACTCACATCACATGTGGTTCGTGCAAGGCTTGCGACCTCGCTTCCAGGGCAGCACGGGGAATTAGGTACGAGCGAGAAGTGGTCCCGAGACCCGACTCCGCGTTCGTCCGGAAGGGACGTTGCAAGTCTCGGTTCCGCCAGGCCCAGCAAGAACAAGGCGATTAATCCCCCCTTTTGTAAGGGGAAGTAGGGCGGCATAGAACCGCAACAATATATTTATATATATATATATATTGTTACAGACGCGGCTTTTAGATGTTATATTGACCGAGCGGTGGTGTATTTAACCGCGTCCGAACAGTTACTCCCCGATTAAAACCCGATTCCACCCGACGTTGACCAGATCGCCCCACAGACATTCAATCGGGAAATCTCTAAAGCGACCGAAAGAGAATGAAAAAGAAGAAGAAGAAGAATAATACGGCGGAAGAACAGATTTTATTATACACACACAAGCAATGGATGGAAGAAGCAGCAACACAGCGAATCCTTATCTTACACTATTCATTTTTACTTAGCCCCAAGACAAACGAGCAGGACAGGACGTTCACACTTACACCGGGGATAATGCAGGCAGGTAGGGCTTGAGATGGATCGCTTGAGAGGCAGGCAAGGTCGGGAGGCCGCCGTTCGCAATTCCTCGCGGTTTTGGCGGGAAACCCTCCGTCGTGTATCCGCTGTGGTCGACGGCACGCGCTGGTTCGGCACACCTGCTCCTCTCTTGGGGTGGAGCCGTCTCCCTCCTTTCAGCGTGTCTCTCCAAAGCTGGTCTCCTTGCCGAGTACCTCTCCTCTTTGGCTTGGAGCGTTTCGCATCTCACCGCCTCTCTTTGGTGCAGCCTCTTTGCTCCTCTCCCAGGGTCATCTCCAGCTCATCTCGTAAAGCAGTCCCTTGCAGTCGCTTTTATCACCTCGAGCGAAATCAAGCCGCCGACTCCGAGGGCACGCCTACCGGGTCACTCACCGCGGTGTTGATTGGCTGTTAGGGCTGGCTCACTCCTTCCCTCTTATGACGAGGTGGAGACACGCCTTTCTTCCCCAACCTTACCTCGTGGCCAATGGTGGTTTGAAGAAAACCGGCCAAAATGCGGCAGGCAATTGGAAGGGAGGTTTTGGGGAAATTGGAAGGGCCTACGCTTATTTTGTTTGATACAATGCAAAGTCAATCTAGTGGGAAAACACATACTTAGCCTACATGGAATAAGGAAATACACTATTTAAAAGATATATCGTGACCTGCGTGTACATTTCATGCAATTAACTAGGACGCTGACTGCGACCATTATTTACATTAACAGGGTGTTACCGTACCTTTTGTAACGTTCACATTGTAACGTTCACATTGTAACGTTTTCACATTCGTTACACTTCCTCCAAAATTGTTACACTTCTCAAAAACCGTTACACTTCTCAAATTCGTTACACACTTCTCAAAATCGTTACACTGCACCCCCCTTTCTTCAGGTCCGTCCTCGGGCCTATTAAACTTTAACTTGGTGTGACACGTAGGTGTAATTCCCTCTACAATTAACCTGACCCTGAGTGTGACAATTTTAAAACACAAATAAGTATGTCCCCCTATTGCATTGCATCCTGTCTAACAGACTCAAGCCCACAGCTAACCGAATTACGGAATTATTCTCAACCTATACATTTACGATGGGGAGCATTATTTACAATGACGTGATTTCTTATTTACAACGCAACCCAGGACCTGCGTTTTCTTTTTTCTTTTTAGGGAACAAGAGAAAGAAATTCCTGTTGGGAGGGAGGAGACAGCACGCATTGCATCGATGCACCAGTACCAATACCACCAAAGCACCCAAAAGCACCAAACACCACAAAGCACCACAAAGCACCCAAAAGCACCATCCAGTGCGCAGTCACCATGGCTCATAATAAACACAACAAAACAACTGGTGGTGGTCTTCTCTTTCTCTGCTGGGCCGATGTTCTTCCCGACGTCTTCTGGCTTCATGCGGCCTAGTTGGAAATAATAAAAAGCACAACTTGTGTCCATTTTTATTTAGGGCCTCAGGGGCCAACTAAGGGTGGTCCACCTGTTTGGCATAGGTGCCACCTTACCGAGGTCCGCAAGCAGGATTCCCTGGCCACTATGGCCGGTCTCCAACAGAGGTGCCCTGCCCCAGAACCTGGGGTCCATCAAGTGGTACTTGGCCGCAGAACAGCGGTCCATACAGTGGTACATCAACGCAATGCATGCTGGTTCTGGGAATCTCGGGCGCACAATGGCCACCTCACGCACGCTCCCATCGGCACCCAATGGCGCACAGGTCATGTGGGAGACAAAAGAAAGACAATTGAGCGAGGGGTAAGGTCACAAGGGTGCACGTCAATAAGGCAATGCAAGGTGAAATGCGTACGGAGAGCGAAGTGAGAAAGCTCGTCCCTACCGTACGTCACCCCCCTGCCACCTACCCTACCCTTACCCCATATGTACAAAAAATCTACTCATTTACAAATTCGTCACTACTGTCACGTCTTCCCCATATTTCCCCTATACCAAATTCGTCTCCACAATCCCTTTACTTCAAAATTTGCCATCACCAATTCATCATCAATCCTCATAAGGAGGGAGAGATGGAATTACGCACAATGTCACACCCACGTCATGATGCGTCTCACAATCCAAACATTTGCATCATAAAAAATAATCAAAACATGGCATGGTGTGGAGTACCTGTCACCTCAGGTGAGTGGATGCAGATGGTGCGAGGAGATCCTTCATCCTAACTATCCTCTAAATGACTTTAACACACTTTACACTACCCGGGGTCTTTCCCTGCCAATCCATTGGCCAACTTACACTATGGGTTCTAATAACCAATTCCCATTGGCCAAACTGTGGTGCTTCTCAATTTGGGGTCTCACTCCCCCGATTCATCTCCCGGTGCTCTCGCACAATTTCTGGGCTGCGACGTGTACCTCTCCCAACAGGTCTACCCACCTGCACACCTCCACCACTGTAGTTGCCACCCGAGCTTACCTAGCTCCTCACCCTAACCTAACTACCTGGGGAGAGCCCCTCTCCTGGCTCTGTCACCCCATGGTGCCCTCTGGCACTGGGCTACCCGGGTCCGTCCTCCGGATCCTCGGGCCCCATCCACAACAACTACTACCGGCTCCCAGAGCCCACCTGCGGCCTCACCTGGCCGACATCCTCACAGTGGTGGGGTGCCCAAACCAACTACTCACACTAACAGGCTACACGCCCAGCCATTTCCACAACACCAACGCACCCATCCACATACCATTCTGTCACCCGCACCACAGATGCCAATATCCAACCACAATTTACCTGTACCCTCTACCTAACACTTACACTACCCGCCCCGGGTATCCGTGATGGGGGTCCACTCTTCCCCCATTCACACCTTCGCACCATCCACTCCACTCCACAATTTCCACCATTCTCACTCCACGACCATCCATTCCAATACTCCAGATATTCCACACTACCATTTATTCCACACAGCCACATACACCTGTTCTTCATTCACCTGTCGTTGCACACCTGTGCAATCATACCTGGTGCCACCTGCACCCTCCTTTCTTCCTGGACCATTTGGTCAACACAACACGCAATCACCACTACTCCCTCATACACTGCTCCATTCACCTGTTCAGTTGCACACCTGTGCAATCACACCTGTTCAATCACACCTGTTCAATCCTCACACACACGGCATCATCTCAGCTAACTACTCCCCTCTGAAACTTGCGCTTCCCAGTCGTCCCTTTAAACTATTGCGCTCCCACGTCATTATCATCCACACTAAACTACCTGCGTCCCCACTACAGGTATCAGTCACTAACTAAACTTAACGTTACCTAATGTCATCTTCTAGGGCCCTATCAATATAACCTAACCCACCCGGGCTAGTTTTCACTGCCATACACCCCATAATCTATAGCTCCTTTGCCCCCCCTATGGGAAGGGTGGCAGGGATGCCCCCCTTACCCACCGGGCCCATCGCTCACTACCAATTTTGCACATCAAATTTCAACAAATCAAAAATTTTGCCAATCACTACCCATCATCTGCCAATCATTACTGCCCATCCTTTGCCAATCATCAAATTTTGTTTTTTTCTAATTTTGGGTCCAAAACACTAACCTCATCACCCAGTCTACTCACTAATGCCTCTCGGTGCGCCAATTCCTGTCCAAAGCCCGGCTTCGTAAAGCCGAGCAATGAATGCGGGTTGTTTGGTGCCAGCGGCTGGATACGTCCGGCACTCGGTGCAGGGAAGGAGGTTTACCCGGCCCGAGATCCCATGCACCTTCTCGGCACGGAGCCATCCCATGGCTCGATCTCGACCTGCCGGAATGCCTCAACAAAAAGTGGTCGCCATGACGACCCTTCCTATCCAGCCGCCCGCTCCGCCTAGTGGAGCACGGACGCGGCCGTTCAAAGCGAGGCCCAGCACGCACCGAGGGCCCGATTCGGCTAAAAGTCGCTCTAACCGCTAACCCGTTTAACGTCGATGCTTCACCTGCATGCTTACACCCCGCAGCCCGTTCCTTGCTCACACATCCAGCCGTTTCCATGCTCCTCGTACCTTTCCTTACACACCTCGGTACACTCATTCCACTCACAGCCTTGGTCACACACCTGACCACCGAGCACCTTGGCACACATTCGTCGCTCGCACACCTCACCAACACACCTCTTCGCGCCCCCTCCGCGGTCACCTCCTCTGTGACAATCACAGGTGTGCCCTCACTCGCACACCCAACCACGTGCCTCACTACCAATTCCAGCGTGCATTCCCACTCACGCTCTACCATTCCAGGTGTGCTTCCTTTCTCACCTGTCACAACCAACTCACGCTCCGTGTCACTCTTACTACTCTCACCACCACTCTTGACAACGCACTCACCCTTACTCCCGACAGCGCACTCACCCTTACTCCCGACAGCGCACTCTTTCCCCATGCACCTGTCCGTCACACACCTTTCTCGCACACCCTCTCCCGTTACATCCTCTGTAACACTCACCACACCGCGCTTCCATGTGCTCCCTCGCACACGCGCTACGACCGACTCACTCACTCTCGCCAGCACCCTCACTCCTTGGCACGCACTTTTTCCTCACACACCCCAGAGTCGGACTTTCTCGTACACCTCCTTTTTCGCACACCAGACCTGTCGCACACTTCACCAACGGCCTCTCACGAACACCCGGGTCCATCTCGACCCCCAAGCTTCTTAAATCCCCTGGCGCATCATACGCACGACCATATTGGTCACCACTTACACCGGGTCCTCTTCCTCTTCGCTTCTCCTCCCTCACCTGCGAATCCCTCATCCGGTTAATGAGCACATCATCACGATCCGAACACAGACTTCGGACCAATTCTTTTATCTCCTCTTTTATCTCTTTCTTATCCCCTCTCCGTCGCTTCTTAATTTCGCTCACCCCTTCTTCCACTTCTTCTAATTTCTGCTTCACCTCCTTTATTCCCCGGTACGTCTCCTCAAGCTCGTCCTCCAAGGCTACCTTGACCGTTTCCATGTGCGTCCTCACCTGCCGGTCCTTCGTCTCCATTACCTCTGTCACCTCGTCCAACCTCGTTGTCAGTCCCTCACGTACCATCTGACATTCCCTCTTCGTCGCTATCAAGTCGTCTTTTAGTTCTTTCTGTGTCGCTTTTAAACCTCCTAATACCACAGTGTTCCTTTGAACCTGCTCCGTTACTTCTTTTTGTCCCTCCGTCAGCTGTTCCACCTCCTGCGTCAACTCCTCTATACCCCCTTGCAATTTTACAGTCCCCTTTCTCACCTCCTTCTCCATGCGCTCCTTACAGTGCCTCACCTCCTCGCGCACTCCTCACTCACACCTCTTCTGATCTCCTCTCCCATCACTTGCATCTCCTGCCCAGATGCCACCCTCATCTGCTCCATTTCCTCCCTGTGAGCATCCAGTTTGGTTTCTACCCCCATTCTGACCCCCTCTATCCGCTGCTCCATTTGTTTAACTTCCCTTTCCGCTTGGTCCCTCATGTCCCTCAATTTGCCTTCCATACTGTTTTCTAACCCCTCTAACCCCTTTTGCATCCCTTCCATTTGATTCTCTTGAGCGGCCATTCTGTTTTCTACCCCCATTAACCCATTTCTCACCTCTTTTATCCCGTTGTCTAACCCCTCAAAATTATTGTCTAACTTCCCAAATTTCTTGTCTAACTCCTCAAAATTATTGTCTAACTTCCCAAATTTCTTGTCTAACTCCTCAAAATTATTGTCTAACATCCCAAATTTCTTGTCTAACCCCTCACCGGTACCCCTCGCTTCGTCCCTCATTACCCCCATTTGGTTTCCCATTACCCCCATTTGGCCCTCCAATCGCTCACCCTGAGCATCCATCCGGTTCCCCATTTGTCCCATTTTGGCTTCTAGCCTGTCCATAAGGGCCCCCATTTGCAACATAAAAAGGTTCGAATCCACCTGCGGCGCTACCACGGTCGCGGGCGCCGTGGCCATCTGCGAGGCGCCATTTTGCGCGCCCGCACCCTCGTGCGTGACGACGCTATTTTGCGAATCTGCTACCCTCACTGCTTCGCTCTCCTCTTGTCCCTCAATTTGGTCCTGGATCGACCCTGCCTCACTCTCTTCTACCGGAACCCAGCCGGCTTGGTCTGCCATAGCGCGACTTTCAAAATTCGGGTTTTTATTTTTTTTTGTAAAACACAATCAAATTTCGCTGTTATAATTTCGAGCGCGTGAAACGCGCTCCGGATCGAATCCCACTTCCCGACACCAAATGTTACAGACGCGGTTGTGGATGTTGGTTTACCGAGCGGTTTGGTATGACCGCGTCTGCACAGTTTACCCGATTATACTCGAACGTTGGCCGAGTCGCGCTACGCTAAATCAATTGAGCAAAGGACACAACGGCTGGGTTAAATGACACGACACCAGGGGTACAGTTCTCAAGACCTCCGGAGGAGGTTATAATATTTCGGAACGTTGAGATTACAAGGACAAGAGGGACAGCATAGGAAGGTAGGCACTTAATCACGGTCTTATAGTAACCCCGACAGACCACAGATAAACAGGACAAGACTGACTCACACCGGGATTGATGGCAAGGAAGGGCAGGTAGTCGGTGGACAGCACAAGGTGCACCTTGTGCTCAGGGACAGGATAGCGCGGCCCAAAAGATGCAGGGAGGTCTCTCAGCGCTCGGAGGTGGCGTCTGGTTCTCTTCACTTCAAGCTCGGGGCGCATCTCACATCACGTCCGGTAAGTGGCTGCGTATATCCAGCGGGGAGTGACACGCCCTCGGCTCGTTAGCTCCGCCCCAGATGGAATCGGCCCGCCGCTTCTTATTGGGTGCGGGGGGGTTACCGGGCTCTGCCCTTGACGAGGAGCTGACAGGCAGCCCCTTCGTGGTAACCCCGTCGTCGGAGCACATGGGCAATGGCGGCTAACCAAGCCGGTGTGAGGACGCACACTCCCCGCGCGCTGTTGTTGTAGTTGTTGTTGTTCCATGAGGAAGATGGGAGGAGGTATGGGGAGGTCCTAAACTCACTACTGGTGCCATACAATCACATTATGGTGCAACGAAGTCAGAATTAATGGAAACGAGTCCTTAACTGACATAGACTAAGAATAACTAGCAAGAGGTCCTATAGTTGTCTACGTGAGATGCGGTGAACCTGGGCACGACAGTTAATGGGGGAAAAAGGGGAAGGTCGGTTCTACAGAGTGTTGTTTACAGACAATGGGACTAGGGAATGGGGGATTGGGGATAGTTGGGGAGTATTGGGGAAATAGGGGAATATTTACAAGCGGATATGGAGGCCAAATCCCATATCCGCAACAATATATATATATATATATACTAGCTTGGCTCGGCTCTCTACGCTTGCCTCACCACGCGCCGTTACAAAGGAACGGGCTTGTTTTAGCTGAGGATAATGACTGTACCTGAGTTGCTGTGTTGTCATGATTTACACCAATCATAATACAAACAATTATTTTGCACAAATTTATTTGTAGTGTTGGTGATATTAAATTTTTATCGGCAATTTCGGGTTGAAGATTTAGGATGAAAAAAACAATTAAAAAAGGAACCCCTCAGCACATACATATGGGAGCGGTAGGTGCAGACTGGAAGTTTGGGACGATTACACCTCACCACCACGTAATTCAAAACACCTCACCACCACGTAATTCAAAACACCTCACCACCACGTAATTCAAAACACCTCACCACCACGTAATTCAAAACACCTCACGACCACGTAATTCAAAACACCTCACCACCACGTAATTCAAAACACCTCACCACCACGTAATTCAAAACACCTCACCACCACGTAATTCAAAACACCTCACCACCACGTAATTCAAAACACCTCACCACCACGTAATTCAAAACACCTCACCACCACGTAATTCAAAACACCTCACCACCACGTAATTCAAAACACCTCACCACCACGTAATTCAAAACACCTCACCACCACGTAATTCAAAACACCTCACCACCACGTAATTCAAAACACCTCACCGCCACATAATTCAAAACACCTCACCACCACGAAATTAAAAAAAACCTCACCGCCAAGTAATTCAAAACACCTCATCACCAACTAATTCAAAACACCTCACCACCACATAATTCAAAACACCTCACCACAACATAATTCAAAACACCTCACCACCAAGTAATTCAAAACACCTCACCATCACATAATTCAAAACACGTCACCACCACATAATTCAAAATACCTCACCCCCACGTGATTCAAAACCACCACCACCACGTTATTAAAAACACTTCAAAACAACGGAAACAATAGGTTCATGGAGTAGTTCAGTGACAACAGACACTGCCCAGATGTATAGATATATAGATAAATGACTGTACCTGAGTTGCTGTGTTGTCATGGTTTGCACCAATCATAATGCAAACAATCAATGCACAAATGTATTTGTAATATACGTGATATTACATTTTATAAACAATTGAAGTTGAAAACTTAAGTTGAAATAAAAGTTGGACAAAAAAAATTCCCCAAAAAATTCCCCCTCCCAAAACATAAAATTGGAAATTTTTTCCAAAAAAAAATCCCTTCGGACATACCGACAGGAGAGATAGGGGCATACCAGAAGTTTGGTAGGATTTCACAAAAGTTTTTTGAAAAAGAAACATTTTATTCACCATGGTGAGTTCGTTGCAATGAGTCATGTCTCCATTTTTTCTGTTCAGCACTTTCGGAGATATGGAGGTGCAAATTTTTTCGGTTTTTCCAAGATGGCGGCCGAACCACGTGACTGAAGACGTCATCATTAACATATTTTATTCCCCATTGAGTTCTTTACAATGATCCATGTCTCAATTTTTTCTGTTCAGCACTTTCGGATATGGAGGTGATAACATTTTCGTTTTTTCCAAGATGGCGGCCGAACTAGGTGACCTATGACGTCATCATTAACATATTTTATTCCCCATGGAGAGTTCTTCACAATGAGCCATGTCTCAATTTTTTCTTTTCAACACTTTTGGGGATATGGAGATGCAAAAATTTTCGGTTTTTCCAAGATGGCGGCCGAACCACGTGGCTGATGACGTCATCATTAACATATTTTATTCCCCATGGAGAGTTCTTTCCAATGACCCTTGTCTCATTTTTTTATGTTCAGCACTTTCGGAGATATAGAGGTACAAAGTTTTTCGGTTCTTCCAAGATGGCGGCCGAACCACGTGGCCAATGACGTCATCAATTGGGCACAGTATATTAGAGGGGCAAGACAAATACGTTTGCAAAGTTTGGCGATTCTACGTGCAACGGTGTAGACGTAGTGCTGCAAACAGACAAACAGACAGCCAGACAGACAAACGAACAGATCAACATACTTGCCGGAATCTTTTCCGGCAAGTAACAAATGAACACATCAACATACTTGCCGGAATCTTTTCCGGCAAGTAACAAACACACAAACGAACAGATCAACATACCTGCCGGAATCTTTTCCGGCAAGTAACAAACAAACAGGGGTGAAAACATAACCTCCATCCACCTTCGAAACAAAAATCCTCAATAAAATATACAAAGTACGTACTGCAGATCAGGTCAAGAAGACCACTTCCCATTTTGCCCTTCTGACAGAGCCAATTGAAAGTGTACAATGCATGAGGTGGAACATGTTTTGTTAGTTCCAGTCACCTGGACTGCAGGAGCATAGGGCAAGTCGGCTCAGTTCCAGGATCTCCAGTGGAAGGTTGAGACCTGAAGAGACTTCCACGAGCCCACCTCGTTCCAGCATTTTGCAGAGAGTGAGCCCCGCAGACATTAGGACACGGGTGACACCATCACCTCTGTGAGACTCTGGCAGAGCTCTGCAAAAACCAATCCATCCCTCGTCATTATGAATCATCTATATGTTTATATGTTAAGTGATGAAGGGAAAAGTAAATAAACAACTGAAAATTGGGAAAAGGAAAATGGGGTGTGTGGTTAATATGTAGATGGGGACTGCAAGGTCCTGTGATGTCATGGGGACCGCAAGGCTAACCCCCGCTCTTGCAGGGAAAATTGCCTTAAAATGCCTGTTGGTTAAAATGTAGATGGCCCCTTATGTTAGGCCCATATAGTCCAAGAGCATTAGCTCAAAAATAGGACCAACCCAGAAGTAATTAATTAATTAATAATTAAGAACCAACCAAAGCTGAAAATTTCAGTAATGTTCCATGTTATCATGAGAAACAACATACCCAAAGCCTCCATTTTAGAACAACAGTCATAATGTATTAAAACTACATTGTGCTTTCACATGAAAATAAAAAATTTGAAAAATTCTATTTTTCCCATAAAAGAAAAAATATTTGACATATTGACTTGATATCTCACAGTTGAGTAGATACCGTCAGCTTGTAGCGTACAACATATATTTGACATGCATCAACTCGTACCACAAACTATCAAGTTGGCCAACGCAGGAGATACTCACTGGCTTGTGGGAAATGTTGGCGATGTTACGCATCGGCCGTCACGGAGGGCGTATGCATATAGGTAGATAGCATCGAGAGGTGGTGTTTATGACAAAAGCAGGGTGGAACTGCTTCCTTTCATTAATTTAGATCCCAATTGCCTTTGGACTTTGCCCAAAAGGAGTGTGAAAAACAAAGTATACTCATGTCCTGCAACATTCAATCAGTCTCTTCATATTAAGACAACAGATTGTTGGAATTCAAAGGTGGCATCCTTCCACTTACACAGGTCTTACATGGGTTCCACTGGGAATATCTATATATCCATACAGTTGTGGGCCCCGCTATTCGCAGTTCCGTTGTTCCCGGGTTCCATGTACTCACGGTTGATAAATTGTGACCTGCTTCTCTATTCGCGGCCCTATGTCCCGTGTATTCACGGTTTATTAAAGACGCAAAAAAAAAATTCGCAAGCCGTGAGCATGGCACAATTATAAAAACCCATCTTTCACCAGCCATGCACAAAGCAGCCGGACAACAAAACATCTTCTATGAGCCACACTCATGACCATCTTCTACATTTGCAGTGCTGTGCTTCGCATTTTCCCGACTTCCGCGGCCAAGCGAGCTTCGTGGGGGATGTCCCATCATTCACACTGTGAATAGCTACACGTGATATCCCGCCGTTCACATGGTAAACATTGCTTCAGGGGATGCTTCGCGGAATATCCCGCCATTCACACTGTGAATAGTTTCACGTGAAATCTCGCCATATGTTTAAAAAAAACACCTTTAGAGGTGGTTTTTCATATGTTTGAAAAAACGAATTAAGTTGGATATGTAGGTTGTGGGGAAAAGTACATTTTAAATTAACTATCACCTGCAGAGGCGCAGACCCATTTTCACTTTTCTCAAAGAGAAGGCATGCAAGACGATTTCCCCAACCACCTCCACTTCTTCAAAGCTCAACAAAGATCCAAAAAACATGAGCTTCTCCAAAGACGAACATGAAATAGGTCCTTGCCGAGGACCATTGCCATGGCATGCAGGGATGCTTTCATTATTCCGGTTTGTGAAAAACGCTCCAATTGTGCTGGTTAATAGGGCATAGCGGCAGGTGGGGTCATCATACTTGCTGCATGATAGGAACACCTTGAAATTGTTCTGCGGGAGAAGAAGAGACCGACTGCTAAGTTGTTGGAATTAACAGTGGAGCAATGTTCATCTTTAAACGGCAACAAAATGCAAACCTGGAGTTTAGCAATCGAGTCCATCATGTGCAGCTGCTGTTTGAGCTCAAACCGTGTATGATCATCTGCAAACAGTTGAATTCAATTCACAAAACTGGTTTTGAAAGTAACACATTATTTACACACTACAATGAAGCAAACAATTGTGAAGTTTAAAGGAACAACCTGTGTGGGCCACCATAAATGTCAACACATGTACACAGTGACGGGTCAGCAATTTTTCTCGAGTCTAAAGGGTAGAGGAGGAAAAAATACGAGTATTAAAGACAAATTAAACTGCACGACTTCGACTAGACATGTGAACACAGTATGCAGCATTGAGGACACTTGTACTCCCATTGGCAATTGGCCTGTCATGTCATGACAATATTTACCCGTCATGACTGCTGACCTTTTACACCGATATCTAATCAGTTCATCTTTGCCTCATAAAATATAATTACTCAAAGTTTGGCCAAAATCCCATCAATGGTTTCACAAGTTAGCACAGTAACAATTTTTATTTAATGGGATCTCTGACATTTGACCTCTTGACCCCATAACCGAAGGAGTTAATCTTTGCATTATACATACTTGTACCAAGTTTGACTTGCATTCTTTCAGCCATTCTTAAGTTATCACGGCAACAAAAACTTATCATGGACGGACGGACAGCAGGACAGACGACCAGAAAACATAACACCTCTGGTGACTTCTTCGGGAGAGGCATAAAAAAGGTCCAACATCAGAATTGCCAGATTAACAAACAACAATAAAAAAAATAAAAAAATAAACAAGAAATATGTCATGCATAGCACGATGCTTGCAAAATCCCAAAAATAAGTTGTTGACCTTTGGTCTATGTTGACCTTTTGGCCTCAAACATAATTGGTGGTTGAATTCAGTGATCTGTTATGCAAATCCTCTTCAAATTTCAAATCAATCGGATGAAAATTGAGGATTTTAGAAATTGTACACAAGTTGTTGACCTTTGGCCGATGTTGACCTCTTTGCCGAGGTTGACCTCAAGAATAATTGGTGTTTGAATTCAGTGATCTGACATACAAATCCTCTTCAAATTTCAAGTCGATTGGATAAATTTGATTGGATAATTTGAGGATTTTAGAAATTCCACCTTAAGGTGTTGACCTTTTGCCTATGTCGACCTTTTGACCTAAGTTGACCTCAAAAATAATTGGTGGTTGAATTCAGTGATCCGATATGCAAATCCTCTTCAAATTTCAAATCAATTCAATGAAAATTGAGGATTTTAGAAACTTGACGAAGTTGTTGACCTTTGGCCTATGTTGACCTTTTGACTTCAAAATGAATAGGCTTCTTCCTTATGACCAACTCTACCATTTGGCAAAGTTTCATAAATATCAGTTTCAAATTGTGACCTGTAGGCGATTAACATACAAACAGACAGACACACTAACAGACAGAACAATGCACAAGACCAATCGATATACAGTCATACCCCGTTTTATGCCATTTCGACCTACTTCAAATCCGACTTTACGCCACTCTTCTAGAGTACATTGCAGTTCAGCGAACGTCATTATGTGCGACTTTAGGTCACTCATACGGACGTGGGAAAATTTTTTTTCCTTAAAAATATATTTAAAATAAATAAAATAGTACATAAATTAACAATAAAATAAGCTAAAAAAACAATTTAAAATACAATAAAAAGCACATTTAAAAAATAATAAAATGTACGTACAGTATACTGTACGTACGCGCAACTGCTGGTTCTTATTCAAAACAGAGGCGACGTACAGTATTCCTTTACTGTGTCTGTGTTAGCCATGGGTCCTAAGCAGGATAATGCTAGTGTTTCCAAGCGTAATGTGGTTACGATGGAAGAGAAGTTAAATCTGATTAAAAGGTATGAAAAAGGTGAAAAAGTGTCGGTGCTAGCGCATAGACCTTATCGCAAATCGGAACCGCAATGCATCATGGGATCGGAAAGGGGCAATAGCACCGCTGGCGGTCGCTGTCACTTTGACAGACTGCTTGGTATTACACCGAGCCGAACAATTTCATACATTTCCAAACCTACAGGAGGAAACACGTCGGACAAAAAAATTGTAAACATTGCAGACAAGTTCCAGCCCGGCGATATTTGTATGGCTTGTACCGGCGAGGTTTCAACATTCAGGAACTGTTCTTGCATAAGCAGGTTGTTTCTCTTCTCCAATGGGAACCCCCCTTTCCCTCAAATATTTCTTTAAATCGCTGGATTTTAATGCCAAAAAACGCTGAATTTCTTTCACATTAGCCATCTTCCTTTCCGTAAACACAGCGTGGATCGTAGACAAATGCTTCCTCTTCTGGGTTCGTGTTTACCTTTGCCCCCTTTTCGATCCCATCATGCTTTGCGGTGGAGCACCCTCTGTTGATATTTACCGATTCATGATAAGGTCTATGCCTTAGGGCTGCCACGGTCGACGGTATCGACCATCATTCATGATAGGGAACGTATTCTCGCATACGTCACTGAAAAAGCGCTGCCGGCTTAGACTGCTAAAATGTGTGTTTGTGTTCAGAAGAGACTGTTTAAGGTGAATAACATAATCTTATTAATTTTATTTATTACTCTTTACAAATTCATTTATTAATTGTGTTCATTACTAGCCTGGTGTTGGCTTAGCGGTTAGGGTGCCGGCTTGGGATCCTAGGATCCTGGGTTCGAATCCCGGTCGATCGCTGAATTAACACCAGGGGGGTTGACTCGGCCTGTCATCCTTCCGAGGTCGGCAAATTGAGTACCAGCTTGCTGGGATGAATGATCACGGTGTGTACCCCGGTTTAGAATAGGTACACCGTATCCCTGCGCATGGTAAGAGCGTGACCAAGAGTTGGCGTCAGGAAGGGCATCCGGCCATAAAAACATTGCCTCAAACAGGGAACCATGATTGTCACGATTGTAATGGGGCCCGCAAGGCTAACCCCCGCTCTAGCAGGGAAAATGGCCTTAAAACGATCATTCATTCATATTCATTCAATTGTGTTCATTACTCATTAAAAAATATGACTAAAATGTGTTTGTAATGTTCTTTAAGGTTTAGCGATGGTGATATCCTTTCGCGAGTTATTTACTCTAGTTTCACGGTGTTTGTCTTCATTTTAAGGCTTTTTTTTTTGTTTTGTTTTTTTGTATACAAGATCGAGGCTCGTGAAAGAGCTAAAAGGCATCACGCCCGGTTTACGTCAAAAACCGAGTTACGTCACGGCTTATGGAACCAATTAATGACATAGGCCGGGGTATTACTGTACTTGAAAACCAATATACGATTTTCTCAAGTAAAAGGTTTTTTTTTTAACGGAAGAGACCAGTTTAGCATGTTTATATCCGATATTATAGCATAGAAAAGAGGGGCTGATTTTAAATTCATATAAGTTAAAGCAAAAATGTTCTGACATTTTCTAAATTGAAGCAAGTGTAAAAATTTTTTTTAATCAATAATGTTTTTCTTTTTTAATGTGATTTTTCCGCCACAAAGCCTTTAAGGCCGCTCGAGGTAAAATAATTCCCCAAAATAATTCCAAAGAGCTGCAAGAATAACTAAAACAATGCACATTTAAAATTTAAGTCTTCTTGAACCAAATAAAACTATTTTCTTGCTGTCAAAAGTACAGTACTGTATTCATGAATCACCTCCAAATTGGCTGTTGGCGTTGGGTCTTTCAAGTGTAGTGGGTACTCCAACTCAATAATCACCCTTGAAACAAATCGCCGCCCAGTCGATAAAGCTATCGACACAGCCAGGGAGTAAAACAAGTCCAAACTCTCTTCTCCCTGTAGTGATGGAAATAAAGACAAATTGTATCATATCAGCTGTCAGAAAAATATCAAATATGGTTGGCCTGTTTATCTTCCCATTTCAAGCTGTTCTTATGGATTTGAAGCTGTGCTCAAGGAACCCAGATTCAAACCTCATTCACCATGTGTTTGTTCATCAACTAATGTCTGTAATTTATGGAAAGGTACACTGATGTCTACCAATGCCTATCCCACATGTGATTTATGTAGAAGCTCCTTAATGGGCTGAAGTATACATACACACACACCTTGCTGCATATGCTCAGGATGTATTCCTGGAAAAAGAGTGCTAATCAAAAATGTACTAACAGGGGTCATTGTACAATTGTTCATATGGAGATGCCCCCTGACTGTTATTTCTGATGCATGAGCGATATATAAAGGCGTCAGCACAAATAATAATATATGGTAAACATATTATTTTATAAATACTGCAATACACATGGTAAACAGTTTGGGGAATTCAGCAGCAACCTTATCCATTTAAAGACCTGAGAGCCATTCAAAGACCGTACGGACGTTAGAATTTATGTATGCACACATCAGCGTCATGTCACAATGTGTCAGAGTTGCTCCTTTTGTATAATTTACCCTTTCTGACTACAAACTCACCTCCTAACTGGTGATCAGCAGGGTAGAGACAATATTTGTTGCTCACAAATAGTGCAGGATTTGCTGTTGGGACACTCAAACTGTGCCTTGCTGACTCAAAGTTGGTGGGTTCAGAATGTATAAAATATATATACATATATATATACATATATATATATATATATATATATATATATATATATATA
>NC_136272.1:88387953-88395453 GCF_964187855.1 Myxine glutinosa | reverse complement strand
ATGTAGAGCAGAGTAGATCTGAGTAGGTAACATGCTTCGACTGTCGCGATAAGGAACACTTCCTGTAATAAGTCATGTGCAGGCGTTTGTCGGGTTAAGATGTACGATTGTGAATCTACCAGGAGATTCGTGTGTTAGTTAGTGTAGGGAATAATGAGTAGAGCCCTTGTATGTCTCACCTGGTAGTCAAACCGTTGTCCATTTTGGCATTGCACACCACTTAAACATTAGTTAGGACCTTTTGTACAACACTAAATGATGCCTTCTCCCCTGACATGACTTAAGAAGAAATCAGGCTGGAACCCCGCCACAATTGGCCGCCACCATTTACACCTCCGAGAGGCCTACCCACCTCGCATAGCACGTGCTATAACACAAGGACCACGGAGTAGAGGACGAGAGTTGGAGTGACGCAGTGGGCGTGCACAGGGGCGAGTCGGTGGAGGCTCTGATTGGCAGAGCAGTGCGCCAATGCTGATGTCACCGGCCAGAGATATTAACGCGGGCCAGACGCCATTTCGGGAGTTAGTTGCCGAACGCCTTTGCAGGAGCTGAGCGCAGATGAGTGAGGAGTGCGGATCTGATCAGGAGTTCGTTTTGAGGTGCGATCCTGACAGTCGAGTTCGGCATGAGTTGAGTTGAGAGAACGCCAGGTCGTTCGTTTGAGAGCGCAGTTGATCCTGAGCAGATGGGTTTGAGACGCGGCAGGACTTTGGCCCGAGTCGACCTCGTGTGGAGCCGCTAGCCTGCGTGGGACGCGTGGCGCTTGGAGCGAAGGACCTCGTGGTGTGCGGTCGGGCCGGTGCTGGACAGCAGCGGAAGAAGACGACGAGACAAGCTAAGCCAAGCTCCACGTGAACATTTTACAAGACGTGTTTCTTTCTTTAATTCATCTCCCTCGCCTTGTGTTTGATATCTGTTGTGTGCGGGATCCCGATTTAGAATAGTTCATTACCGGCGCGTGCTTTTCACTGTCTTTGCTTTTCCCAAAAAACCCTTGCATTACCTTTTGTATATAATACCTGAACGCAGTTTACCGGGCGATTGATTTGAAAGATAAGGCTGCGGGGACTCGCGCTGTTTCCCTCCATTCCACGTGCTTCGGTGTTTTAGATTTTGGAATCTGCCATTGAGCTTCCGCCTCGGAGTTAAAGCCTTCGTTATCGGCATCCGCGATAGCCAGATATTAATTTTGGCGGTTGTGCGACTCGACTGTCAATTTACGCCCCCTGCGCCCCGATATATATATATATATATACATATATATATATATATACATATATATATACACATATATATATATATATACATATATATATACATATATATATATACTGTTGCGGATATGGGATTTACATCCATCCATATCCGCTTGTAAATATTCCCCTATTTCCTCCATACTTCCCAACTATCCCCAATCCCCCATTCCCTAGTCCCATTTTCTGTAAACAACACTCTGTAGACCCGACCTCCCCCTATTTTCCCCATTAAATGTCGCATCCAGGTCCACCGCATCTCACGTAGACAACTATAGGACATCTTGCTAGTTATTCTTAGTCTATGTCAGTTAAGGACTCGTTTCCATTGATTCTGACTCTTCGTTGCACCAGAATGTGATTGTATGGCACCGTTAGGAAGTTTAGGACCTCCCAATACCTCCCCGCAGCTCTTCCTCACGGTTCAGCAACAACAACAACAACAACAACAACGGCGGCGGCACGGGAAGTGCGCGTCCTCACTCCGGCTTGGTTGGTGGGGGGTGTTGGGAGGGCACCAGGCCTTTCCAACGAGCCGCCATCGAACATGTGCTCGACGGGGTTACCAAGTAGGGGCTCGCTGTCAGCTCCTCGTCAAGGGCGGAGCCCGGTAACCCCCGCACCCAATAGAAGCGGCGGACCGATCCCATCTGGGGCGGAGCCAACGAGCCGAGGGCGTGTGACTCCCCGCTGAGCATGCGCAGGAAGAGAGAGGTGACGTCAGATGCGCGCTGAGCTTGGAGAGAGAAGGACGCCACCTCCGAGCGCTGTGACACCTCCCCGCATCTTTGGACTGGACCGTGCTTTATCCTGTCCCTGAGCCAAGGTGCACCTTGTGCTATCAACCGACCTATCCTTCCCTGCCATCAATCCCTGTGTAAGTCAGCCTTGTTCCGTTTGTCTGTGGTCTGTCTGTGGTCTGTCTGGGATAGATAAGATTGTATCTAAGTGCCCATCTCTTCTGTGTCTTTACCTCATTACCTTGTAATCTACCCCTTTTCTCCACCACTAATTATATGCTCCTCCGGAGGTCTTGAGAACTGTACCCCTTGCGTCGTTTCATTTATCCCAGTCGTTGTGTCCTTTCCATCATTGATTTAGCGTAGCGCGATTTGGCCAACGTTCGAGTGGAATCGGGTGAGTTGGGGGTAATCGGGTAAACTGTGCGAACACGGCGGCCATTCCGCTCGGTCAAGCAACATCTTAAGCCGTGTCCGTAACAATTGGTGTCGAGGAGTGAGATTGGACCCGAAGCGCGCTTCACGCGCTCGAAATTATTAACTGTGAAATTTGTTTTGTTTTAAAATAAAAACCCGAATTTTGAAAGTCGCGCTATGGCAGATCAAGACGGCTGGGTTCCGGTAGAGGAGAGTGAGGCAGGGTCGATCCAGGACCAAATTTAGGGACATGAGGAGAGCGAAGCAGTAAGGGCTTTAGGTTCGCAAAATGGCGTCCTCGCGCACGAGGTTACGGGCGCGCAAAATGGCGCCTCGCACATGGCTACGGCGGCCGCACCCGCTGCACAAGTGGGAGGGATGGCCCAAATGCAGGCCCTCATGGAGCAATTTATGGTACAAATGCAGGCGTCCCTCAACCTGCAGAAGGACGAGATGAGGGCTCAGAGAGCAATTGGGGGTAATGAGGGACGAAGCGAGGGCTCAGAGTGAGCAATTGGGGTAATGAGGGACGAAGCGAGGGGTACCGGTGAGGGATTAGACAAGAAATTAGAGGGGTTAGACAATGGGATAGAAGGGGTGAAACATGGGTTAATGGGGGTAGAAAACAGAATGGCCGCTCAAGAGAATCAAATGGAAGGGATGCAAAAGGGGTTAGAGGGGTTAGAAAACAGTATGGAAGGCAAATTGAGGGACATGAGGGACCAAGCGGAAAGGGAAGTTAAAAAAATGCGGCAGCAGATAGAGGGGGTCAGAATGGGGGTAGAAACTAAATTGGATGCTCACAGGGAGGAAATGGAGCAGATGAGGGTGGCATCTGGGCAGGAGATGCAAGTGATGGGAGAGGAGATCAGAAGAGGTGTGAGTGAGGAGGTCGGAGGAGTGCGCGAGGAGGTGAGGCACTGTAAGGAGCGCATGGAGAAGGAGGTGAGAAAAGGGACTGTAAAATTGCAAGGTGGTATAGAGGAGTTGACGCTGGGAGTAGAACAACTGACAGTGGGACAAAAGGAGTTGGGGGACCAGGTAAAGAAGAACACAGCGGTAATAGAGGGTTTAAAATCGACACAGAAGGAGATGAAAAAGGACGTAGGGGTAATTAAAAAAGAGTGTCAGACGGTACATGAGGACCTGACGAGGAAAATGAACAAGGTGGTAGAGGTGATGGAGGTTAAAGAGGGGGAGGTGCGGGAGCACATAGAAAAAAATAAGGTGGAGTTAGAGGAAGAACTTAAGGGGGCGCACAAGGAGATGAAGGAGGTGAAGCAGAAATTAGAAGAAGTGGAAGAAGGGGTGAGCGAAATTAAGAAGCGACGGAGAGAGGATAAGAAAGAGATAAAGGAGGAAGTAAAAGAATTGGTCCAAAGTCTGTGTTCGGATCGTGATGATGTGCTAATTAACCGGATGAGGGATTCGCAGGTGATGGAGGAGAAGCGAAGAGAAAGAGGACCCGGTGTAAGTGGTGACCAATATGGTCGTGCGTATGATGCGCCAGGTGCTTTAATAAGCTTGGGGGTCGAGATGGACCCGGGTGTTCGTGAGAGGCCGTTGGTGAAGTGTGCGACAGGTCTGGTGTGCGAAAAAGGAGGTGTGCGAGAAAGTCAGACTCTGGGGTGCATGGGGAAAGAGTGCGCTGTCAAAAGTAAGGAAGAGTGTACACCTGTGGTGAGTGTTACAGAGGGTGTAACGGGAGAGTGTGCGCGAGAAAGGTGTGTAACGGACGGGTGCATGAGGAAAGAGTGCGCTGTCAAGAGTGGAGGTGAGAGTAGTAAGAGTGACACGGAGCGTGAGTTGGTTGTGACAGGTGAGAAAGGAAGCACACCTGGAATGGTAGAGCGTGTGTGGGAATGCACGCTGGAATTGGTAGTGAGGCACGTGGTTGGGTGTGCGAGTGAAAGCACACCTGTGATTGTCACAGAGGAGGTGACCGAGGAAGGGGCGCGAAGAGGTGTGTTGGTGAGGTGTGCGACCAACGAATGTGCGCCAAAGTGTTCGGTGGTCAGGTGTGTGACTAAGGCTGTGAGTGGAATGAGTGTACCTGGGTGTGTTAGAGAAGGTACGACGAGGAGCATGGGAACAGCTGGATGTATGGGCAAGAAAGGGGTAGCGTATGCGTGTAAGCATGCAGGTGAGGCATCGACGGTAACCGGGTTAGCGGTTAGAGCGACTTATAGCCGAATCGGGCCCTCGGTGCGTGCCGGGCTTCGCGTGCCGCGAGAACCAGCGGGGATCCGAGCCACGGCGGGTTCGAAAGGACCGCCATACGCGATCCACGCTGGGCCTCGCTTTGAACGGCCGTGTCCGTGCTCCACGAGGCGGAGCGGGCAGCCCGATAGGAAGGGTCGTCATGGCGACCACTTTTTGTTGAGGCATTCCGGCAGGTCGAGATCGGGCCATGGGATGGCTCCGTGCCGAGATGGTGCGTGGGACCTCGGCCCGGGTAAACCTCCTTCCCTGCACCGAATGCGGGACGTATCCAGCCGCTGGCACCAAACAACCCGCATTCATGGCTTGGCTGTACGAAGCCGGGCTGTAGACGTGAATTTGCGCACCGAGAGGATCTAATAAGTAGACGGGTGATGAGGTTAGTGTTTTGGACTCAAAATTAGAAAAAGGCAAAATTTGATGATTGGCAAAGGATTGGCAGTAATGATTGGCAGATGATGGGTAGTGATTGGCAAATTTTTGATTTGTTGAAATTTGATGTGCAAAATTGGTAGTGGGAGATGCCCGATGTGGTGGGATGGCAACTCTGTCATCCCTCACAAACGTGGGGCAAATGCGCACTAGATTAGGGGGTGTATGGCAGTGAAAACTAGCCCGGGTGGGTTAGGATATTGTGTGTAGGGCCCTAGAAGAGGACATTAGGTAACGTTAAGGTTAGTTAGTGACAAGGATACCTGGAGAGGGGACGCAGGTAGATTAGAGTGGATGATAATGACGAGGGAGCGCAATAGTTTAAAGGGACGACTGGGAAGCGCAAGTTTCAGAGGGGAGTAGTTAGATGAGATGATGCTGTGTGAGAACTGGACAGGTGTGTGGAGCAGTGTATGAGTAGTGAGTGTTGTGGATCAGCGCGAATGCGCTTGGGGGAGAGAAGGGTGCAGGCGGCACCAAGTATGAGAGCACAGGTGTGCAAGTACAGGTGCGTAGAATACATGGAGTAAGTGGTACGGAGTGGTGTGCATGGTGCGAAGGTGTGGATGTGGGAAGAGTGGACCCCTTTTCACGAGTACCCGGGGAGGGTAGTTTAAAGAATAGTTAGAAGGTATAGGTAAATTGTGGTTGGATATTGGCATTTGTGGTGCGGATGCAGAATGGTATTGTGGATGGGTGCATTGGTGTGGTGAAATTGGCTGGTCATGTGGCCTGTTAGTATGAGTGTGAATGGTTGGGCACTCCGTCACTGTTAGATGTCGGCCAGGTGAGGCCGCAGGTGGGCTCTGGGAGCCGTTAGTGTCAGTGGGTGCCTGAGGATCCCGGGTGTGGATCGGGCAGGCCGTGCCAGAGAGGGCACTGAGGGGGTGAGAGTGCGAGAGGGCCTTCCCCAGTTAGTTAGGTTAGGGTGAGGAGCAGGTGAGCTCGGTAGGCAACAACAGTGGTGGAGGTGTGCAGGTGGGCGGACCAGCTGGAAGCGTCACACGACCCAGCCACCGAAATTGTGCGGGGGCACCGAGTGATGAATCGGGGGAGTGAGACCCCAACTTGAGAAGCACCACAGTTTGGTCAATGGGAATTGGTTTTTAGAACCCATAGTGTAAGTTGGCCAATGGATTGGCAGGGAAAGACCCCGGGTAATGTAAAGTTGTTAAAGTCATTTAGGAAATAGTTAGGATTGATGAACCTGTCGCACCATACGCAGCCACTTACCTGAGGTGATGATGATGACCACACCTGTGTTTTCTTTGTTTTGTGTTGCAGGAAAGGAGAATTGCTGTGTGGATTTGTGAGACGCATCACGACGTGGATGAGACATTGGGGTGATTCCATCTCTCCCTCCTTAGGAGGGACTGATGATGAATTGGTGATGGCAAATTTGATTGGTTAGGAGGGAGAGAAGACGAATTTGGTTTATGGGAGGAACGGGGAAGACAGTAGGGACGTTTGTTGATGTGTAAAGTAGATGTTTATGGGTAGTGTTGTGTTTTGTGGATACAGTAAGGGGTAAGGGAGGGGCAATGTAGGTTACCTGGTGGGGGGGGGGGGGCGTACGGTAGGAACGTACCTGTCTCACCTGGTTCCCATGTGCCCCCAGTGTGCATTACCTTGAATTGCGTGCACTTTTGCGCCCTTACCACCTTACTCACTTGTCTTCTTTTGTCTCCCACCTCCGAGGATCTGGCTTTGGGGCAGTGAGAGAGGAGAGAGAGGTGCTGGCTCCGCAGTTGTGGGCCTGCACTTCCGCTGCTTGCTGCCTGGATCGATACACCATATGGACCGCAATTTTGGTGGCCGCCCACAATGGACCGCAGTTCTTTTGCGGTCAAGCACCACCCGTGGATGGACCTCTGGGTCAACGTGGCACCTATGCCATACAGGTGAACCACTTTTGAGTTGGCCCCCCTGACGGCCACAATTCAGAAATGGACGCGGTTGGCGCCTTTCTTCATTTCTAAAGAAGCCAGAAGGCCAAGTGCACTCCATGAAGGCAAGACCAGCGGCAGAACATCGGCCGGCTGCGACACCACCGGTGACCATGGACACTTGATTGTGCATTTTTTATTGAACACTTTATTGGTGCACCGGATGGTGCTGACTGTGTGTATGGGGTGGTGCTTTTGGTGCTTGGACGGGGTGCTCTGCACATTATTAAAGGCCGTAGGGCCACAGGGCACTCGTGGGTTGGTGTATCGATGCTGGCATGCGTGCTCTCTCTCTATGCATAACATCTGCATGTGTTCCTCAAAGAACAGGTCCTGGATCGTAGTGTAAATATCAGTCAGTCTTGTGTAAATAATGCTCCCTACCGGCTGTATGTTTAGTTTGAGAATGCTTTCCGCGATTCGGTTATCCTGTGGGTGTGTTTCTGTTAGGAGAAGGATGCAACGTCGCAGGGGGACATATTTACTCAT
>NC_136272.1:88372953-88382953 GCF_964187855.1 Myxine glutinosa | reverse complement strand
TATATAGTTGCGGTTTTGAGTTTATACAATAAAGGTTAAATTTCCCCCTCATAGTTTAGTCACACAACAACATGCAGCCTCGCGATAGTTCAGTTATTTCTTTGTATGTGTGAGCATAGTCCTTTTCCTGTGTTAGTTTTGCGTTGAGTAGAATAATGAGAGTAGGTCCTTCATTGCCTTATGCTGCCTCTATTGCCGTATGCCGCCTTTGGCTTTTTGGCGCGAATTAACACGAGGCAGGCCTGTCAAATCGAGGCAAGACCGAATGAGGGCGACGGAGAAGCTGACGGTAAGCGCGAGCCGCCAATCAGGGCTCGAATGGAGTGGCTGCGGCACTGCGTCACAGGGCGTGGTTGGAACATTCGAGAGGGCTAAGGGCGTGGCAATAAAACCCGTTGCGCGAAGCCCCCGACCTCAGTTATGAGCTCGGGGTTTTGTTGAGAGTTGAGAGTTATGAGCTCGGGGTTTTGTTGAGAGTTGAGAGTTATGAGCTTGGGGTGAAGAGTTATGGGAGAGGCGCTTCATGAGAGTTACGAGTTCGGAGAGAAGACGTGCATGAACCCAGCTATAAGCGCTCTTACCAAATTGGACGCTCGGTTGAGCTTGAGGCCGAGCCTCTATTGGGTTACGCGAGTGATAGCGCGCTGGTAACTAAACGCGCTGTGGAAAACCGCCAAGCCGGCGAGAGACGCATACATTTCCCTCCTGCCAGCTGTGCCCTTTGTTCGAGAGACGCGCTATAAGGGTCCCTTCCACCGCATGCTTGCCTTCATCGCAGGACGTGCTGTGACCGGGGAGAGCCACGCCGGGCGGGGCCGTTCCTGGAAGACCAAGGCAGCGCGTGAACACCATCCTACCTGCATTTCCCCTTTGTGAGTGCGATCGGGCCCGTGTCTGGGGTTAATGTAAGACTGATTAAGGCTGCTCTGTGTCTCTGTGCTTCTACCGATCATTGAACATACTTGTGTAAATAATAATTAAATCGTGTTCTTCCTTTATTCGACCGTCTCGTCCCTTCCATCATTGACTAAGCATGGTACGAATAGAACCGCTGGAATCCGGTTCCAATACTAGAAAACTGCACGGACCATGTGGTACGCAATCCGCTCGGTGTACTCAAATTACACGTGGCTCGTGCGAGGCTTGATTCCCCGCTTCCGCGGTGGCGCAGGTATTTAGGTACGTGTGAGAATTGTCCCGAAACCCTACCTTGCGTTTGTTTGCCCGGGAGGGGCGTTTCAAGTCTCGGTTGCGCCGACCCAAGAAAGAACAAGGGGCTTAATCTCCCCTTGGTAAGGGTAGGAAGGGCGGCAGAAAACCATAACAATATATTATATTCAGACCCCTTCAAAAGTATTCAGACCCCTTCACTTTTTTCACATTTTGTTATGTTTCAGCCTTATGCTAAAATCGTTTAAATTCATTTTTTCCCTCATCAATCTACAATCAATACCCCATAATGACAAAGAGAAAACAGGATTTTAGAAAGTTTTGCCAATTTATTAAAAATAAAAAAACTGAAATATCACATTTACGTAAGTATTCAGACCCTTTGCTATGACACTTGAAATTTAGCTCAGGTGCCTCCCATTTGTCTTGATCATCTTTGTGATGTTTCTACACCTTGATTGGAGTCCACCTGTGGTAAATTAAATTGATTGCACATGATTTGGAAAGGCACACACCTGTCTATATAAGGTCTCACAGCTGACAATGCATATCAGAGCAAAAACAAGCCATGAGGTCGAAGGAACTTCCTGCAGAGCTCAGAGACAGGAATGTGCCGAGGCACAGATCTGGGGAAGCCGACAAAAAAAAAATTCTGCTGCATTGAAGGTTCCAAAAAGCACAGTGGCCTCCATAATTCTTAAATGGAAGAAGTTTGGAACAACCAAGAGTCTTCCCAGAGCTGGCCGCCCGGCCAAACTGAGCAATCGGGGGAGAAGGGCCTTGGTAATAGAGGTGACCAAGAACCCGATGGTCACTGGCTGAGCTCCAGAGATCCTGTTGGAGATGGGAGAAACTTCCAGAAGGACAACCATCACTGCAACACTCCACCGATCTGGGCTTTATGGCAGAGTGGCCAGACGGAAGCCTCTCCTCAGTGAAAGACACATGAAAGCCCGCTTGGAGTTTGCAAAAAAGCACCTAAAGGACTCTCAGACTGTGAGAAACAAGATTCTGTGGGCTTTCATGTGCCTTTCACTGCGGAGAGGCTTCCGTCTGGCCACTCCGCCCAGGGTCCACTGTTTTACCTGTGCCACATGGCTTTTCAATCGTGGGACATGCCCTCCGGTTATGCACCAATCTTATCTTAATTGTATCTTAATTATGGCAGCCGAGCAACCGCTGGTGCATAACAAAGTGAATGAGCCTATCCATTGAGGAAATATAATCTCCCAGTCTAACCTCATGTGTGAACAGCACTGGATCAATAGGAAAATTCTAAACCCTGACAGATTGAAAATGAAGTTAAACAATAGGGAATTTATTATTACAGCGGGATCATGCAAAAAGGGGGAAGGGAACCTCAAGGGCTTTACTGTCCAGCAGGGGAAATCAAAGGGATTAAAAAGGGAGAACGCAAATCAAAATGTACACGCAATCGCATATCGCAATCGCATGCAGCGATATTTACAGGAAAGAAAAGAAAATGGATGAGATACAGAACTTAACCTGTGCCTTACCAACCAGCTGTACCAACCCACATGGGTACCCAATCAGACCATCCGCAGAGGAAGAAAGAACAGAATAGTGTGAGGGTTATCGGCGGCTAACCCCCGCTCTAGCAGGGAAAATGGCCTTTAAAATGCATGTTGTTGTTGTGTTGTGTTATCGTCCTCTTTATCTTACCGGGTGAGAGCCATTCTGCTCCCACAAATCAAATGCTAAAAGGGAGGGGTCAAGAGGGAAAGACATACTGTGGTGTCTCGTGTGCGTCGAGTCGTAAAATTGCAGTTGGGGTAAGTGAAATGTGGGTGGTGCAAGAGAAACAGTGAAGGTGCGTTATCAGTAATGGTCACTCCATAGGAGTCGGATCGCGGCAAGGCCACCAGTCACTGGTGCCCTGAAAAGGACCATTGGTTGACTGCGTCCTTGTTGAGCTTGTGAGTTCAGGAGAAGATTTTATGCACAAAAAGCTGAGAAAAGAATGCATGAGAAAAATAGCCTAACTGTGTGAGAACATAAAAGATGTGTAAGCGTAGCTTGGTCTAGCGCTAATCGGTGGGCTCGCTCCATCCAACCCAAGGCTTGGCTCTCTATTCGACCAGCCAACGTGAGCACGTTCTCTCTTGAAGCACCACGAAACAAGCACAGGCTCAAAACCAAAACCCACTTGCACACCAACCAGAACCAAAACCAATGCCAACGGCTCCACCTGGGATCTCATCCATGGTGCATTTACAATCCCTTGGCAGGGGCGGGGCCAAATATCATATCACAGTGAGCTTTTGGTGAAATCCTTTGTTATTAAAAATTTTTTTTTTGTTATTTTGAGTGTTCTAATAAACCATGGTAAAACCACACCAATGCACTTGCAGAACAAAACAAGTTATTGTATTAAGAACTCGCACATACACAATAATAACAATATTAAAGAAAGTACCATGAATATATCCCTTGCATAAAATGAACAGTACCATATGATGGTACCACCATTCCCCAATGCTGTTAAAGCAAGAAACTCACGATACGCCAAAAGTGAGTGGAATGTAACAATCCCAAAGTCCGTGCACAAATCCCCACACGGGGTGAAGGCTGAAGTCGCGCAGAACGACAAGAACAGGCAGTTATTGGCAGGGCTGCGAACGATGAGTTACGAGGTGAGAGGTCGATTTGGGAATTGAGCCGATATGGGAACCAACGGCAATCCACACGATGATGTCGATATAGGAATCCCAACGACAAAACACGAAGCACCAGGCAGACGGCCGCTTCGAGAAAAAAATGGCCGATCGGCCTGTAATGGAGTCTCTTGCTTTCTCGCTAACAAAGGCTCACGCTTGGTGATAAAACCTGACTCAGGTTTAATTGCAATCACAATATAGGACGATGTCGCGGGCAATCACTTTCACGGGAAGCCACAACTCATTCGCGACCAATATCAAAAAAGTCCACTTGCAGCCTCAATGCGACTTATGGCTGTCTCTCTCCTCGCCGTATCCTCCCTCCGATCTCCTCCTCTCTCATCATCCTCCTCCTCTCCTTTCTCTTCCTCCTCCTCCTCCTCTCCTCTTCCGGTTTCTTTGCCGAGTTTTCCTTTTTCCTTGACAAACATTTATTTTTACCTTTTACTAAAGTAATCTCCATTTCACACAGAAATGTTACCAACAATATTAACTGAAACTAAAAAAAATCCTACAAGTACATAATAACAACAAAGGCGGAAGTGACGAATCGGTAACAGTCCAGAACGACACGGGTCAGCTCCCTTTTCGGCTTTGAATAACATTTACCAAAATTCCAAAGGAATTTCTGCGATAGTTTTTTTTTTCTATCAACATTATTGATAAAGCAACTGAATGAGTCCGATAAAGCATGACTTGCGAATATATTGTTGTGGTTTTGGGAAACCACTAAAAAGTAATGGCATCCACCATACAGGTCCCCTAGAATAGTTATTTCATAGCAAACCATTATATCTTAGACCCCTTCCCCTTATTTCGGGTTCATATGTCTTAATGCTTTGGTGAGGGAAACACAGGTCCTCCACTCATAAGGGATAATTTGCTGGGCAGTGCATGCAGGTTCAAAGGCACACCATCCAAGCACCAGGTAAAAGTTCCTTTGAGAGAGTGTGTGGGTGCAGGGGAAGCGACACTCCACCAATCAGGGCCTGAGGAACTTCTGGGGAGCTTGTGGGGTGGAGTAACGGGCTCCACCAATCGGGAGCCAGGACACCCTCCAACAACCCCCACCCCCTACCCTCCCCCCCCCCAACCATCGGCGAGGGTGGGCAAAAGGTGATTCAACACGTTTTTTTTACTCTCTTGGCTTTAGGCCTCTGTTGGCAGAGCACGAGTCCATCCACTCTTGACCGGATCCTCTCGCAGGCCTCCACACGCGTTTTGGTCTCTTCTCTCTTCGCCTTGGATTTTGTGGGATGCACACGTGTTCGGATACGTTCTCTCTGTGTTAGCTCTGCATGTGACTGGCTCTTTTCACATTGGACCTTGTTGGAAGCACACGTGGTTGGATTCCCTCTTTTGGTCGGACCCTCACAAGCCTCAGCACGTGCCTGCATTACTCTTTCACACTGGACCTTGTGGCTGAACACGTTTTAATGGTACTCATCTTCGCATCTGACTTTGTTCACCTGCACGTGCCGACCTTCACCTACCCAAGTCCATGCTGACGATCGACATTCCCCTACCCAAGTCCGTGCTGACAATCGACCTCACCTGCCCAAGTCCGTACTGACGATCGACCTTGCCTGCTCGTGTTCGTGCTGGGACAAACTGCTGGTGTTCTTGCTGGGAATCAACTTTACCTGATCGTGTTCGTGCTGGGATCATCATTACCTGCTCGGTGGCGACACCAGTGCCAAGGTCGTCGCGAGGAGAGGCATCTGGAAAATCGTGGCCTTTGTGCGAACATGTTTCCAACGTTCGTTTTCCCCTTCCCCTCCTCTCCTGAATGTGTGCTGGGCCCATGTCGTGTTTATCTGTTGTCATCGTAATACTGGTGTTGTTGTTGGGCTAGCGGCGCGGGTGCCGGCTTAGGATCCTAGAATCCTGGGTTCGAATCCCGGTCGATCGCTGAATTAACGCCAGGGGGGTTGACTCAGCCTGTCATCCTTCCGAGGTCGGCTAATTGAGTACCAGTTCACTGGTAATTCCCTGTTTGTCGTTAAAGGCGGCAAAAAGGGTTGGCGTCAGGAAGGGCATCCGGCCGTAAAACATTGCTTCAAAAAGGGGACCAAAAAACAACAACAACCACGGTTCCCAAAAAAGGCCAACCCCCGCTTTGCGGGGAAAAAATGGCCTCTAAAGGTGGTTATTTTTTATTTTTGTTTATCGTAATAAGGCATAGAATAAGCTAAGTTTCTGCTTTTTGTCCCTTTTTCTTTCCTATTGAATAGTTTCACTGTAAATATTTGTAAATAAATCAAATCGCCAAACGTTTCCTTTTCTTTCTGTCCGTGAATGTCTTTTCCTCCATCGATCTGCCATTGCTCGCACACAGATTAAAGATCGGCCGGAACAAAATTAGCATTACTCTGGCGGTTAACAACGGTTTTCGCTCGGCTGTCTAAAGTGGTGTACCGCCGGAGGGAATGTACGTCCCCCAATTGAAACCGTCATGTGGTACAGGTATCGCACGACGGTCCCATTGGCGTTCGTAGTTGCTGGTTCGCAACCTGCTGAAGTACTAAGTTATTCGTGCGCGGCAGCCACAGGTCCGGTAAGTTCAGGAGGGAATGGAGGCTAACCCCCTCGTAGTAGACACAAACCCCGGGCCGTAACAATATTACTATTTTATTTGCCATTTGAAATTCCATTGTCACTTTGAAAATAAATACACTTCTAAAATAATCACACATGTCTTTATGAAACAAAAGTAAATGTACAGCCTGCTAGTTATATTATTTAACAACTGTGCTGTTATGGTGGTGATGGGGGTATGCTCTTGGTCCCGTCATTTTTGACGGGCTTTCCTCCTCGTACTAAAATAACTAGGTGGCACTCTTACCCCAGCTGTCTGGGCATATTGGGGAACAAATGCTGAATAAGGACGAGCCTCACATTGTGCAGTTATGGAATACAGTACATGGGAGATGAAATGATATACCGAGCTAGCTGATAAAGGAATAAAAGAGAGAGGGCAATCATTTTTGAGGGATGGAGAGGGAGGAATTGGTCAGCATACCCTCTCAGAGAGCACAAGTTGAATCATTCTGTACAGGTAAACGGGCTCTGGTGGTATGTGGTACATCTTCACCACCTTCATTGCATCTTTGAAAGAGGAAGGAAGGTCTTTTTTCAGAATGAACATCACCAGCGTCTGTTCAGGTTGGCAGAAGGGTGGAGGAGGAGGTTGTGGTAGTAGCAGCAAAACCATTGATAAATAATGTAAAGGATTTAAACCATACAAACATCAGGAAAGTCATGAACCAAATACTATTCTTCAGCTTCAACTTCATAACTATGAAGACAACACTGATGTATAAACGTTCTAGGAGGTTGTCAAAAACAAATAATGTTCGTACCTGAGTGTGCTGGTCCACAGCAAGGTTCAAGTTTCTCAAACCATAACCTCTGAGAAGTTCCTTCAGCTCCATCAATTGATAGCTCTCCTGCAGCAGTTTAACTCTGCAATGCGGAGCCACAGATAAGGTGTTATTAGATCCTGTTACCACCAGACAAGTCGAGTTTCATATTGATTTTGTAAACTCACAGATCACAGACTCACAGTCCAACACAATTCAAATAGCAAAACGAAATTTAAACTTGCAGATTCAAGTGAAGATGGTACATAGGTAAGTAAATACATTGCAATATATCAACATGTCCAGATGATGTCACAAAACCTGAACAGTGACTTGACATGAAAAACCAGATCCTCAGCTCTGATTGGTATACATTTGAGGGGACATGCATACATACAGACGGACAAACTGTTCTAGAGGGCTTTGCCCTATGGGCTACGCCGTAAAAAAAATTATATCAATGTAAGGGCTCAAAAAAGAAAGACCAGTTTGCTCAACTTGTACACGATGACTATCTCTACGACCACCACCACCACAACTACCACTATCACAAAGCCTTTCTTGCTATTTCTGGTTAAAGAAAGCTCAAAATAAGTTTTTGTTCAATTACAAATTGAGGAAATGTATTCTCTGTAAATTATATATAATGTATGTATGTATGTATGTATGTATGTATATGTATATGTATGTATATGCATGTATGTGCATGTATGTACAGTCACATGAAAAAGTAAGGACACCCCATGCAAAGTTTTGACTTTTTCAACATATTTCAACATACAGCTATTTGATCTTCATTTCAACAATATTGATAGATAAAGGTGATATAACATAACAAATATCATGAAACATTTATATTTTGTAGTCCATTGTATAATTTAAATGTTGAGTTAGCGTAAATATAACAGAGTAAATATAACAACCCTGGTGTTGGGCTAGCGGCTAGGGTGCTGGCTTAGGATCCTTGGATCCTGGGTTCGAATCCCGGTCAATCGCTGAATTAACGCCAGGGGGGTTGACTCAGCCTGTCATCCTTCCGAGGTCGGCTAATTGAGTACCAGTTCACTGGTAATTCCCTGTTTGTCGTTAAAGGCGGCAAAAAGGGTTGGCGTCAGGAAGGGCATCCGGCCGTAAAACATTGCTTCAAAAAGGGGACCAAAAAACAACAACAACCATGGTTCCCGAAAAAGGCCAACCCCCGCTATGCGGGGAAAAATGGCCTCTAAAGGTGTTTTTTTTTATTTTTTATTGTATAATTTAAATAAACATAAATGCAAATTTCACATGTGGAAAAAGTAAGTACATATGTAGTAAGTGTATACGTATATATGTATACACATACATACATACATATATACATATACACATACATACATACACATACACACATTTACACACATTCATACATATTGTTGTTGTTTTTAGAACCCTCCACTTGGTAAATTTTTGTAAATGTTCCCTTATAAATAATCCCCTGTAAATACTCCCAGTTGGTGTAAAGGTCAAAGGTCGCACCCTAGTTAGGCCATGTACAACACGTAGGACACCATAGGATCTTCTGTAGTTATTTCATTAGTATGTTTCAGTTAAGAATCTGTTTCCAATAGTTTTTATTTATTTATTTTATTTATTTATTTATTTATAAATACTGAATCGAGGCTCGTGAAAGAGCTGACAACCGCGAGGGAAAGACAGCACAGGGGGACCGCGAGGGAAAGACAGCACAGGGGGACCGCGAGGGAAAGACAGCACAGGGGGACCGCGAGGGAAAGACGGCACAGGGGGACCGCGAGGGAAAGACGGTACAGGGGGACCGCGAGGGAAAGACGGTACAGGGGGACCGCGAGGGAAAGACGGCACAGGGGGACCGCGAGGGAAAGACGGTACAGGGGGACCGCGAGGGAAAGACGGCACAGGGGGACCGCAAGGGAAAGACAGCACAGGGGGCCCGCGAGGGAAAGACAGTACAGGGGGACCGCGAGGGAAAGACAGCACAGGGGGACCGCGAGGGAAAGACAGCACAGGGGGACCACGAGGGAAAGCCAGCACAGGTGGACCGCGAGGGAAAGACAGCACAGGGGGACCGCGAGGGAAAGACAGCACAGGGGGACCGCGAGGGAAAGACAGCACAGGGGGACCGCGAGGGAAAGACAGCACAGGGGGACCGCGAGGGAAAGACAGCACAGGGGGACCGCGAGGGAAAGACAGCACAGGTGGACCGCGAGGGAAAGACAGCACAGGGGGACCGGACCGCGAGGGAAAGACAGTACAGGGGGACCGCGAGGGAAAGACAGCACAGGGGGACCGCGAGGAAAAGACAGCACATGGGGACCGCAAGGGAAAGACAGCACAGGGGGACCATGAGGGAAAGACAGTACAGGGGGACCACGAGGGAAAGACAGTACAGGGGGACCACGAGGGAAAGACAGCACATGGGGACCACGAGGGAAAGACATCACAGGGGGACCACGAGGGAAAGACAGTACAGGGGGACCACGAGGGAAAGACAGCCTTACAGTTAAATATGTTAAACAGTTAAATATGAACCTTCAGACAAACAGAAAGAATCAAAGAGAAAGAACTCTGCATTGTATTAATCAAATAACCTAGCCCCCTTCTCAAATTCCCATTCTTATTCATTTTGCGGCTTTACCCTCTCCAAATTGTATGGCGCGCCTTTGACAGCAGCATTCGCTGCCTTTGAGCTAAAGCTCGCCCCAAGCCGCCATTGCCAGCAGCGTTCGCTGCCTTTGAGCTGAAGCTGGCCCCAAGCCGCCATAAGCCACGTGG
>NC_136272.1:88362953-88365453 GCF_964187855.1 Myxine glutinosa | reverse complement strand
TCCAGTCAAACCTATGAGGAACATTCGCGGGCCTTGTTGGAACAGCTGCAGAGCTGGTTCAAGGGGAGCAAGGTTGAGTTACCTCAAGCGGTTGCGGAACTCCTGGTGCGTTACCGTATCGATCAACAGCTTCCGCCTGACTTAGCATTGTTTCTTGTCGACAAAGACACTGTTTCCTTGGCAGACTGCGTCAACCTTATTGATAAACATGTTTTGGCGTGCAAAATGCTGCAAGTCACGCAGTCGCGTCGTAAGACGGAGGAGTCTGCGATCAAGACCGCCCCCCGTCTGCCCGGCGGCTGGATCGAGGGGAGGGGTTCTCCGATGCCCTCCACTGGTGGCGGTCGCGAGCCGCAGACCAGGGCAGGGCCCTGGTGCGATTTCTGCAAACGCGTGGGGCACGGTGAAAACCGCTGCTTCTCTAATCCCGCTAGTCCGGCCTACCGAGGCAACCCTCCTGTTAAGTCGGAGGGAGATCAGTGGAGCTCATCCGCCGGGCCCTCGCACACGACGGTGGCATCGGTGACCGAGGTCACTGCCACCGAGGCTAATTCCATTCATCCACTGTACCAGGATTATTCAGGGACAGCCTTAGTGGGTGGCCCTGATTCGATGCTGAAGTTTGAGGCCCAATACCTTCGGGATACTGGGGCGACACGGTGTGTTCTCCGGGCGGGGGTAGTTCCGGCCTCTCAGATGTGTTATACCGGCGAGTATACCCTCCTTCGGGGCATTGACCGGGTTCTTGGCCGGTATCCCCTTGCCCTCCTCGAGGTCCGGAGTGACATTTTTAAGGGTCCAGTGACCTGTGTGGTGGTACCCTACTACCCGATACCCGGGGTCTCCTTGCTGATTGGCAATGATGCCATGGCCAGGGAGGAGTCATTGACTCTGACCTGTGGGGGGGTCACTAGATCCCAGAGTAAACAGGCGGAGAGAGTGGCGGAGTCAGACATATCTTCACTCTGGCCCGAGGAGCCTAGCGCCTCGACTCCAGTTCCCGACGGTGACGTTGCGTCAGCTGAAGTCCACCCGAGCCTCCCGTCAAGCCACCCTCAGGTGCCGTGCTCCTCAGGGACCGCTCCCGCCATGTCGCGATTCAGCAGGAACGCTAATGCTAAGGTATATGTGGGAAACCTGGGCAATGGAGCAGCGAAAGCCGAGCTAGGGAGGGTCTTCGAACATTACGGACCACTCCGCAACGTATGGGTTGCTCGAAACCCACCTGGATTTGCAGTTGTTGAGTTTGAAGAGCCACGAGATGCTGAAGATTCGGTCAGAGCCCTTGATGGAAGGTTAATTTGCGGATCGCGTGTGTGCGTCGAGATGTCGAATGGCATGTCGCGGCGGCCTCGTTTCAGACGCCCTTTGGTCCGCAGGCCTTTCGACCCGAACGATCGATGTTACCAGTGCGGTGAAAGGGGTCATTACGCATATGACTGTTGTTCTCGACACCGGAGGAGTACCCGCCGCTCTAGGTCTCGGCCCGTTTCCTTCCTGTCAACGCTTCCCCCAACTTGAGTTTGGCCCCCTTGCCTCTCTATTGTGCTTTGTGTGAAGTGTAACTCTTGTAGGGTAGATATTAATGTGGTGTATGGTGTTAAAATTTGTGTGTGAAAAAAAAAAAAAAAACCAAACTGGTTCATTGTTAACCTGTTAATTGCCTGTGCGTTAATAATTGCGTTATTGTTGCGCTATTGCGTTGCGTTGTATTGTTGCGTTGTTGCGTTATTGTTGTTAATAAGTGTTAATAATTGTTAATTGCGTTAATTGCCTGTTAGCAATTACCGCCATCATCTTGCCATGTGATTTGCACCTACTACAAATACTGGTTTTAAAAACGCCGTCTATTCGACGGGGTTTTTACTTAGGGGGGGAGGACTGTGAGAAACCACCGGTGAAACCACCTGTTCTCACCCAGATTTGGTGCCCCGCCCACCGCGTGACGTGGCCTCCTTGGAGCCTCACGCGATCGGGAGGCGATTCGGCACGTGATTGGTGGAGGGTCAGAGAGCGCGGTCGCCATCTTATGCAACGGACGCGACTCGAAGGCCCCGAGTGGGAAATAGATAAAGGGATTTCCCTGAATCTTCACGACAGCCGCGTTGGGCTGATCGTTTACCGTTCTGTATTTTACGAGTGAGTAACTCCGGAAGAGAACGAGTGATTCCCGGATCTCGTGGATTGGAACCGTGAGTCAGATATTGCCTGCGTCCTGTTTGGAGCTTCTGGGGCCGACAGTTCCTGCAGGCCTTGTGCGGTGTATTCCACTCTGTTACCCTCCGAGTCCCGGAGATCGTCGATTGGAACCGCGAGTGATCTTGCCTGCGTCCTGTTTGGAGCTTCTGGGGCCGACAGTTCCTGCAGGCCTTGTGCGGTGTATTCCACTCTGTTACCCTCCGAGTCCCGGAGATCGTCGATTGGAACCGCGAGTGATCTTGCCTGCGTCCTGTTTGGAGCTTCTGGGGCCGACAGTTCCTGCAGGCTTTGTGCAGTGTAT
>NC_136272.1:88347953-88355453 GCF_964187855.1 Myxine glutinosa | reverse complement strand
TAATTTTGAGGAGTTAGACAACGGGATAAAAGAAGTAAAGAATGGGTTAACGGGGGTAGAAAACAGAATGGCCGCTCAAGAGAATCAAATGGAAGGGATGCAAAAAGGGTTAGAGGGGTTAGAAAACAGTATGGAAGGCAAATTGAGGGACATGAGGGACCAAGCGGAAAGGGAAGTTAAACAAATGGAGCAGCAGATAGAGGGGGTCAGAATGGGGGTAGAAACCAAACTGGATGCTCACAGGGAGGAAATGGAGCAGATGAGGGTGGCATCTGGGCAGGAGATGCAAGTGATGGGAGAGGAGATCAGAAGAGGAGTGAGTGAGGAGGTCGGAGGAGTGCGCGAGGAGGTGAGGCACTGTAAGGAGCGCATGGAGAAAGAGGTGAGAAAGGGGACTGTAAAATTGCAAGGTGGTATAGAGGAGTTGACGCTGGGAGTAGAACAACTGACAGTGGGACAAAAGGAGTTGGGGGACCAGGTAAAGAAGAACACAGCGGTAATAGAGGGTTTAAAATCGACACAGAAGGAGATGAAAAAGGACGTAGGGGTAATTAAAAAAGAGTGCCAGACGGTACATGAGGACCTGACGAGGAAAATGGACAAGGTGGTAGAGGTAATGGAGGTTAAAGAGCGGGAGGTGCGGGAGCACATAGAAAAAAATAAAGTGGAGTTAGAGGAAGAACTTAAAGGGGCGCACGAAGAGATGAAGGAGATGAAGCAAAAATTAGAGGAAGTGGAAGAAGGGGTGAGCGAAATTAAGAAGCGACGGAGAGAGGATAAGAAAGAGATAAAGGAGGAAGTAAAAGAATTGGTCCAAAGTCTGTGTTCGGATCGTGATGATGTGCTCATTAACCGGATGAGGGATTCGCAGGTGATGGAGGAGAAGCGAAGAGGAAGAGGACCCGGTGTAAGTGGTGACCAATATGGTCGTGCGTATGATGCGCCAGGTGATTTAAGAAGCTTGGGGGTCGAGATGGACCCGGGTGTTCGTGAGAGGCCATTGGTGAAGTGTGCGACAGGTCTGGTGTGTGAAAGAGGAGGTGTGCGAGAAAGTCCGACTCTGGGGTGTGTGAGGAAAAAGTGCGTGCCAAGGAGTAGTGAGGGTGCTGGCGAGAGTGAGTCGGTCGTAGCGCGTGTGCGAGGGAGCACATGGAAGCGTGGTGTGGTGAGTGTTACAGAGGGTGTGACGGGAGAGTGTGCGCAGGAGTGTGCGCGAGAAAGGTGTGTGACAGACAGGTGCATGAGGAAAGAGTGCGCTGTCAGAAGTAAGGAAGAGTGTCCACCTGTGGTGAGTGTTACAGAGGGTGTAACGGGAGAGTGTGCGCGAGAAAGGTGTGTGACGGACAGGTGCACGAGGAAAGAGTGCGCTGTCAAGAGTAAGGGTGAGTGCGCTGTCAAGAATGGAGGTGAGAGTAGTGAGAGTGACAAGGAGCGTGAGTTAGTTGTGACAGGTGAGCGAGGATGTACACCTGGGATGGAAGGATGCACACCTGGAATGGTAGAGCGTGAATGGGAATGCACGCTGGAGTTGGTGGTGAGGCACGTGGTTGGGTGTGCGAATGAGAGCACACCTGTGATTGTCACAGAGGAGGTGACTGAGGAGGGGGCGCGAAGAGGTGTTTTGGTGAGGTGTGCGAGCAACGAATGTGTGCCAAAGTGTTCGGTGGTCAGGTGTGTGACCAAGGCTGTGAGTGGAATGAGAGTACCGAGGTGTGTAAGGAAAGGTACGAGGAGCATGGGCACAGCTGGATGTGTGAGCAAGGAACGGGCTGCGGGGTGTAAGCGTCCAGGTGAAGCATCGACGTTAGACGGGGTAGAGTTTAGAACGACTTATAGCCGAATCGGGCCCTCGGTGCGTGCCGGGCCTCGCTTTGAACGGCCGCGTCCAGGCTCCACTAGGCGGAGCTGGCAGCCCGATAGAAAGGGTCGTCATGGCGACCACTTTTTGGTGAGACGTGCCGGCAGGTCGAGATCGGGGCATTGGATGGCTCCACGCCGAGGTGGTGCGTGGGATCTCGGCACGGGTAAGCCCCCGTCCCTGCACCGAGTGCCGGACGCATCCAGCCGCTGGCACAAAACAACCAGCATCCATTGTTTGGCTTTACGAAGCCGGGCTTTGGACAGGGATTGGCGCACCGAGAGGTATTAGTGAGTCGACTGGGTGATGAGGTTAGTGTTTTGGACCCAAAATTGGAGAAAAACAAAATTTGATGATTGGCAAGGGATTGGCAGTAGTGATTGGCAGATGATGGGCAGTGATTGGCCAAATTTTTGATTTGTTGAAATTTGATGTGCAAAATTGGTAGTGAGAGACCCCCGATGTGGTGGGATGGCAAATCCACCATCCCTCACAGGTGGGGCAAAGGAGCTATAGTTTATGGGGTGTATGGCAGTGAAAACTAGCCCGGGTGGGTTAGGATATGGTGTGTAGGGATCTAGCGAAGATGACCTTAGGTAACGTTAAGTTTAGTTAGTGACTGATACCTGTAGTGGGGACGCAGGTAGATTAGTATGGATGATAATGACGAGGGAGCGCAATAGTTTAAAGGGACGACTAGGAAGCGCAAGTTTCAGAAGGGAGTAGTTAGCCGAGATGATGCCGTGTTTGTGAGAATTGAACAGGTGTGATTGCACAGGTGTGCAACTGGACAGGTGTGTGGAGCAGTGTATGAGTAGTGAGTGTTGTGGATCAGCGCGAATGCGCTTGGGGAGAGAAGGGTGCAGGTGGCACCAGGTGTGAGAGCACAGGTGTGCAGGTACAGGTGTGTGGAGAGAGTTGGAGTGAGTGGTACGGAGTGGTGTGCATGGTGCGAAGGTGTGGATGGGGGAAGAGTGGACCCCTTTCACGAGTACCCGGGGCGGGTAGTGTAAGTGTTAGGTAGAGGGTGCAGGTAAATTGTGGTTGGATATTGGCATTTGTGGTGCGGTTGCAGAATGGTGTTGTGAATGGGTGCATTAGTGTTGTGGAAATGGCTGGGCGTGTAGCCTGTTAGTGTGTGTAGTTGGTTGGGCACTCCACCACTGTGAGGATGTCGGCCAGGTGAGGCCGCAGGTGGGCTCTGGGAGCCGGTAGTTGTGAGTGGGTGCCTGAGGATCCCGGGTGTGGATCGGGCAGCCCAGTGCCAGAGAGGGCACGGAGTGGGGAGAGAGCCAGAGGGCCTTCCCCTGGTAGTTAGGTTAGGGTAAGGAGCAGGTAAGCTCGGAGGCAACTGCAGTGGTGGAGGTGTGCAGGTGGGTAGACCCACTGGGAGAGGTACACGTCGCAGCCCAGAAATTGTACGAGGGCACCGGGAGATGAATCGGGGGAGTGAGACCCCAAATTGAAGAGCACCACAGTTTGGCCAATGGGAATTGGTTTTTAGAACCCATAGTGTAAGAGGGCCAATGGTTTGGCCGGAGAGAGACCCCGGGTAGTGTAAAGTTGTTAAAGTCATTTAGGAGATAGTTAGGATTGATGAACCTGTCGCACCATACGCAGCCACTTACCTGTGGTGATGATGATGACTCCACACCTGTGTTTTCTTTGTTTTGTTGCAGGAGATGAATCGCTGTGTGGATTTGTGAGACGCATCACGACGTGGATGAGACATTGGGGTGATTCCATCTCTCCCTCCTTAGGAGGGACTGATGATGAATTGGTGATGGCAAATTTTGATGTGCAGTTGGAGATGGCAAATTTTGATGAGAGTTGAAAATGGCAAATTTGATTGGTTAGGAGGGAGAGAAGACGAATTTGGTTTATGGGAGGAACGGGGAAGACAGTAGGGATGTTGTCGATTTGTAAAGTAGATGTTTATGGGTAGTGTTGTGTTTTGTGGATACAGTAAGGGGTAAGGGAGGGGCCATGTAGGTTACCTGGTGGGGGGGGGCGTACGATAGGAACGTACCTGTCTCACCTGGTTCCCATGTGCCCCCAATGTGCATCATCTTGTATTGCGTGCACTTTTGCGCCCTTACCACCTTACTCACTTGTCTGCTTCTTTTGTCTCCCACCTCCGAGGATCTGGCTTTGGGGTAGAGAGAGAGGAGAGAGAGGTGCTGGCTACGCAGTTGTGGGCCTGCACTTTCGCTGCTTGCTGCTTGGATCGATACACCATATGGACCGCAATGTTTGTGGCCACCCACCATGGACCGCAGCTCTTTTGCGGCCAAGCACCACCCGGGGATGGACCTATGGGTCAACGTGGCACCTATGCCATACAGGTGAACCACTTTTAATTAACACCAAGTGCACCACAAGAAGAGCAAGAGACACCTGCAGGGTTAGGGGTTGTTGAAGTTATTTTTATTCCAATGAACAATGGTGACTGCACCGATTGGTGGTGGGGTGGTGCTTTTGATGCTGGGAAAGGGTGCTCTGCACGTTATTAAAGGCCGTCGGCCACAGAGCACTCGTGGGTTGGTGTATCGATGTTGGCAAGCGCGCTCTCTCTATGCATAACATCTGCATGTGTTCCTCCAAAAACAGGTCCTGGATCGTAGTGTAAATAGCAGCGTAGTCTTGTAAATAATGCTCCCTACCGGCTGTATGTTTAGTTTGAGAATTCTTTCCGGATTCGGTTATCCTGTGGGTGTGTTTCTGTGAGGAGAAGGGTGCAACGTCGCAGGGGGACATATTTACTCATTTGTGAATATCTGTAAAACTGTCGCACTCAGGGTAGAGTTAATAGTAGAGGGAACTACATTGCGTGCCACACTAAAGTAGGTAAAAATTTATCGGGTCGGGACGCCCCGAGGGTAGAGAAGGGTGCAATGTTGCGAATATGGAATTTGGCCTCCATATCCGCTTGTAAATATTCCCCTATTTTCTCCGATACTCCCCAGCTCTCCCTTACCCCATTCCCTAGTCCCATTGTCTGTAAACAACACCCATTAGAGCCGATCTTCCCCTTCATCCCCCCATTAAATGTCGTGCCCAGGTCCCCGCACCACACGTAGACAATTATAGGACATCTTGCTAGTTATTCTTAATCTATGTCAGTTAAGGACTTGTTTCCATTAATTATGACTCTTCGTTGCACCAGAATGTGATTATATGGCACCTGTTAGGAAGTTTAGGACCTCCCCATACCTCTCCGCATCTCTTCCCCATGAAGAAGCGCCAACTACAACAACAACAACAAAAGAGGGGGGCGGCGCGGTGACGGCATGGGGAGTGGGCGTCCTCCTTCCGGCTCGGTTAGCCACCATTGACCACGCGCTCCACGGGGTTACCACGAAGGGGCTCCCTGTCGGCCCCTCGTCAAGGGCGGAGCCGGTAACCCCCGCACCCAATGAGAAGCCATGGGCCGATGCCATCTGGGGCGGCGCTAACGAGCCGAGGGCGTGTCACTCCCCGCCGGATATACGCAGCCGCTTGCCGGACGTGACGTCAGATTCGCCCCCAGCTGGAGGAAGACGGACCTGCGAGCGCTGAAACAGATGCGCCTGAGTTTGGAGAGGCCTGAGAAAGAACGTCACCTCTGAGCGCTGCGACGAGACCTCCCGCATCTCTGGACCGAACCGTGTACCCTGCTTTGAGCCAAGAGTGCACCTTGAGCCATCGCTATCTGCCTTTCCTAGCCATCAACCCCCCGTGTGAGTCAGTTTTTGTCCTGTTTCTCTGTGGTCTGTCGGGAATAATATAAGTGTGTTTAAGTGCCCACCTTCCTATGTTTTCCTCTTGTCCCTGTAATCTAAACCTTCCGCATTATTGTAATAACAACCTTTGAGAACCGTATCCCTGGTGTCGTGTCGTATTAATTCCAGCCGTGTGTCTTCTTTTTCCTTCATTGGTCTAGCATAGCGCGACTAGTCAACCCCGGGTGCAATCGGGGTAACTTGTACGGATACGGCGGCCATCCCGCTCGGCCCACCATACCATCAAAGTCGTATCTGTAACAATATATATACATACATATATATATATATATATATATATATATATATACATACATACATATATATATATATATATATATACATACATATATATATATATATATATATATATACATAACATATATATATATATATATATATATATACATACATATATACATACACATATATATATATATATATATATATATATATATATATATATATATATATATATATATATATACATACATACATATATATATATATATATACATACATATATATATGTATATATATATATATATATACATACATATATATATGTATATATATATATATATATATATACATATATATATATATATATATATATATATATATATATACATACATACATATATATATATATATATATATATATATATATATACATACATACATACATATATATATATATATATACATACATACATACATATATATATATATATATACATACATACATACATATATATATATATACATACATACATACATACATATATATATATATATATACATACATACATACATATATATATATATATATATATATACATACATACATATATATATATATACATACATACATACATATATATATATATACATACATACATATATATATATATATTGTTACAGACACGACTTTGATGTTAAAGTGGGCCGAGCGGAATGGCCGTCGTGTCCGCACAAATTACCCGACTATACTCGACGTTGACGAAGTCGCGCGATGCTGGCTCAATAAGAAAAAGAAGACACCCGGCTGGATCACAATAACACAATACGACACCAGGGGTTCAGTTCTCAAGACCTCCGGAGGAGGTTATATTAAGGCGGAAGGTTAGATTACAACTACAAGAGGGACAGCATAGAAAGACAAGCACTTAGACACACTCTTATATTAACCCCAACAGACGACAGATAAACGGGACAAAAGGCTGACTCACACGGGGGTTGATGAAAAGGACAGCGGTAATCGATGGCTCAAGGTGCACTCTTGCTCAAGGCAGAATCGACTCGGTCCGGTCCAGAGATGCAGGGAGGTCACAGCGCTCGGAAGGCGACGTTCTTTCTCCAAGCTGAGGCGCATCTGACTCAGCGCTCGCAGGTGGCTTTCCTTCTCCAAGCTGGGTGCGCATCTCACGTCACATCCGGCGCGTGGCCGCGTATATCCGGCGGGGAGTGACACGCCCTCGGCTCGTTAGCTCCGCCTCGTGGAATCGGCACGTTGCTTCTCATTGGGTGCGTGCGGGGGGTTTACCAGGCTCCGCCCTTGACGAGGAGCTGACAAGGAGCCCCTTCGTGGTAACCCCGTGGAGCGCATGGTCTGGAGCTAATCGAGCCGGTGTGAGGACGCATCCTCCCCCGCTCCGCCGCCATCTCCTCTGTTGTTGTTGTAATTGTTGGGGAAGAAGATGGAAGGAGGTATGGGAAAGGTCCTAAACTCACTACTGATGCCATATAATCACATTCTGGTGCAACGAAGAGTCATAATTAATGGAGACGAGGCCTTAACTGACATAGAATAAGAATAACTAGGAAGATGTCCGAAAGTTGTCTACGTGTGGTGCGGTGGACCTGGGCACGACATTTAAT
>NC_136272.1:88337257-88344757 GCF_964187855.1 Myxine glutinosa | reverse complement strand
CGGACCCGGGACTAAATTTATTAGGCCCAAATTTTGGAACACCAATTGTACCACTAGGGTAACAATTGGTGTTGGGGAGGTAGAATCGATCCGGAGCGCGTTTCCCGCGCTCGACGAAATTATAACGGCGAAATTTGATTTTGTTATACGGAAATAAAAACCCGAATTTTGAAAGTCGCGCTATGGCAGACCAAGTCGGCTGGGGTCCGGTAGTGGAGAGTGAGGCAGGGTCGGTCCAGGACCAAATTGAGGGACGTGAGGAGAGCGAAGCAGCGAGGGTAGCAGACGCGCAAAATGGCGCCTCGCTGGTCACCACGCCCGCGACCATGGCAGCGCCCCTGGTGGATCCGAACCTTTTTATGTTGCAAATGAGGGCCCTTATGGAACAAATGGGTGAGCAATTGGGAGACCAAATTAGAGGTATGAAAAGCAGTATGGGACAAATGGGAAACAAAATGGGGGTAATGAGGGACGAAGCGAGGGGTACCAGTGAGGGGTTAGACAATAATTTTAAGGGTTTAGACAAGAAATTTGAGGGGTTAGACAATAATTTTAAGGGTTTAGACAAGAAATTTGGGAGGTTAGACGACAAATTTGAGGGGTTAGACAACGGGATAAAAGAAGTGAAAAATGGGTTAGAGGGGTGAGAAAACAGGATGGAAGGCAAATTGAGGGACATGAGGGACCAAGCGGAAAGGGAAGTTAACCAAATGGGGCAGCAGATAGAGGGGGTCAGAATGGGGGTAGAAACCAAACTGGATGCTCACAGGGAGGAAATGGAGCAGATGAGGGTGGCATCTGGGCAGGAGATGCAAGTGATGGGAGAGGAGATCAGAAGAGGTGTGAGTGAGGAGGTCGGAGGGGTGCGCGAGGAGGTGAGGCACTGTAAGGAGCGCATGGAGAAGGAGGTGAGAAAGGGGACTGTAAAGTTACAAGGGGGCATAGAGGACCTGACGCAGGAGGTGGAGCAGCTGACGGTGGGACAGACGGAGTTAGTGGAGCAGGTTCAAAGGAACACTGCGGTATTAGGAGGTTTAAAAGTGACACAGAAAGAACTAAAAGATGACTTGATAGCGACGAAGAGGGAATGTCAGATGGTACGTGAGGGACTGACAACGAGGTTGGACGAGGTGATAGAGGTAATGGAGACGACGGACCGGCAGGTGAGGACGCACATGGAAACGGTCAAGGTAGCCTTGGAGGACGAGCTAGAGGAGACGTACCGGGGAATAAAAGAGGTGAAGCAGAAATTAGAAGAAGTGGAAGAAGGGGTGAGCGAAATTAAGAAGAGACGGAGAGGGGATAAGAAAGAGATAAAAGAGGAGATAAAAGAATTGGTCCAAAGTCTGTGTTTGGATCGTGATGATGTGCTCATTAACCGGATGAGGGATTCGCAGGTGATGGAGGAGAAGCGAAGAGGAAGAGGACCCGGTGTAAGTGGTGACCAATATGGTCGTGCGTATGATGCGCCAGGGGATTTAAGAAGCTTGGGGGTCGAGATGGACCCGGGTGTTCGTGAGAGGCCGTGGGTGAAGTGTGCGAAAGGTCTGGTGTGCGAAAAAGGAGGTGTGCAAGAAAGTCCGACTCTGGGGTGTGTGAGGAAAAAGTGCGTGCCAAGGAGTGAGGGTGCTGGCGAGAGTGAGTCGGTCGTAGCGCGTGTGCGAGGGAGCACATGGAAGCGCGGTGTGGTAAGTGTTACAGAGGGTGTAACGGGAGAGTGTGCGCGAGAGAGGTGTGTAACGGACAGGTGCATGGGGAAAGAGTGCGCTGTCAAAGGCAAGGAAGAATGCACGCCTGTGGTGAGTGTTACAGAGGGTGTGACGGGAGAGTGTGCGCAAGGGTGTGCGCGAGAGAGGTGTGTAACGGACAGGTGCATGAGGAAAGAGTGCGCTGTCGGGAGTAAGGGCGAGTGCGTTGTCAAGAGTGGAGGTGAGAGTAGTGAGAGTGACAAGGAGAGTGAGTTGGTTGTGACAGGTGAGCGAGGATGTACACCTGGGATGGAAGGATGCACACCTGGAATGGTAGAGCGTGAGTGGGAATGCATGCTGGAGTTGGTGGTGAGGCACGTGGTTGGGTGTGCGAATGAGAGCACACCTGTGATTGTCACAGAGGAGGTGACCGAGGAGGGGGCGCGAAGAGGTGTGTTGGTGAGGTGTGCTACGAACGAATGTGTGCCAAAGTGTTCGGTGGTCAGGTGTGTGACCAAGGCTGTGAGTGGAATGAGGGTACCTGGGTGTGTAAGGAAAGGTACGAGGAGCATGGAAACGGCTGGATGTGTGAGCAAGGAACGGGCTGCGGGGTGTAAGCGTCCAGGTGAAGCATCGACGGTAACCGGTTTAGAGGTTAGAGCGACTTTTAGCCGAATCGGGCCCTCGGTGCGTGCTGGGCCTCGCTTTGAACGGCCGCGTCCGTGCTCCACTAGGCGGAGCGGGCAGCCCGATAGAAAGGGTCGTCATGGCGACCACTTTTTGTTGAGGCAGTCCGGCAGGTCGAGATCGGGACATTGGATGGCTCCACGCCGAGATGGTGCGTGGGATCTCGGCCCGGGTAAGCCCCCGTCCCTGCACCGAGTGCCGGACGCATCCAGCCGCTGGCACAGAACAACCCGCATTCATGGCTTGGCTTTACGAAGCCGGGCTTTGGATAGGAGTTGGCGCACCGAGAGGCATTAGTGAGTAGACTGGGTGATGAGGTTAGTGTTTTGGCCCCAAAATTAGAGAAAAACAAAATTTGATGATTGGCAAAGGATTGGCAGTAGTGATTGGCAGATGATGGGTAGTGATTGGCAAATTTTAGATTTGTTGAAATTTGATGTGCAAAATTGGTAGTGAGCGATGGGCCCGTTGGGTAAGGGTGGCATCCCTGCCACCCTTCCCAAGTGGGGGCAAAGGAGCAATAGCTTATGGGGTGTATGGCAGTGAAAACTAGCCCGGGTGGGTTAGGTTATATTGATAGGGATCTAGCGAAGATGACATTAGGTGACGATAAGGTTAGGTAGTGACTGATACCTGTAGTGGGGACGCAGGTAGATTAGTGTGGATGATAATGATGAGGGAGCGCAATAGTTTAAAGGGACGACTGGGAAGCGCAAGTTTCAGAGGGGAGTAGTTAGCTGAGATGATGCCGTGTGTGTGAGGATTGAACAGGTGAGGATTGAACAGGTGTGATCGAACAGGTGTGATTGCACAGGTGTGCAACTGGACAGGTGTGTGGAGCAGTGTGTGAGTAGTGAGTGTGTGGATCAGCGCGAAGGCGCTTGGGGAGAGAAGGGTGCAGGTGGCACCAGGTGTGAGAGCACAGGTGTGCAAGTACAGGTGTGTGGAGAGAGTTGGAGTAAGTGGTACGGAGTGGTGTGCATGGTGCGAAGGTGTGGATGGGGGAAGAGTGGACCCCTTTCACGAGTACCCGGGGCGGGTAGTGTAAGTGTTAGGTAGAGGGTATAGGTAAATTGTGGTTGGATATTGGCATTTGTGGTGCGGTTGCAGAATGGTATTGTGGATGGGTGCATTAGTGTTGTGGAAATGGCTGGGCGTGTAGCCTGTTAGTGTGTGTAGTTGGTTTGGGCACTCCACCACTGTGAGGATGTCGGCCAGGTGAGGCCGCAGGTGGGCTCTGGGAGCCGGTAGAGTTGTGGATGGGGCCCGAGGATCCGGAGTACGGACCCGGGTAGCCCAGTGCCAGAGAGGGCACCGAGTGGGGAGAGCGCCAGAGGGCCTTCCCCAGGTAGTTAGGTTAGGGTAAGGAGCAGGTAAGCTCGGAGGCAACTGCAGTGGTGGAGGTGTGCAGGTGGGTAGACCCGCTGGGAGAGGTACACGCCGCGGCCCAGAAATTGTGCGAGGGCACCGGGAGATGAATCGGGGGAGTGAGACCCCAAATTGAAAAGCACCACAGTTTGGCCAATGGGAATTGGTTTTTAGAACCCATAGTGTAAGAGGGCCAATGGTTTGGCCGGAGAAAGACCCCGGGTAGTGTAAAGTTGTTAAAGTCATTTAGGAAATAGTTAGGATTGATGAACCTGTCGCACCATACGCAGCCACTTACCTGTGGTGATGATGATGACTCCACACCTGTGTTTTCTTTGTTTTGTGTTGCAGGAAGTAAGGACTGCTGTTGGATTTGTGAGACGCATCACGACGTGGATGAGACATTGGGGGTGATTCCATCTCTCCCTCCCTAGGAGGGACTGATGATGAATTGGTAATGGCAAATTTTGATGTTGAGTTGGAGATGGCAAATTTTGATGGGAGTTGAAGATGGCAAATTTGATTGGTTAGGAGGGAGAGAAGACGAATTTGGTTTATGGGAGGAACGGGGAAGACATTAGGGATGTTTGTTGATTTGTAAAGTAGATGTTTATGGGTAGTGTTGTGTTTTGTGGATACAGTAAGGGGTAAGGGAGGGGCCATGTAGGTTACCTGGTGGGGGGGGGGGGGGGGGCGTACGGTAGGAACGTACCTGTCTCACCTGGTTCCCATGTGCCCCCAGTGTGCATTACCTTGCATTGCGTGCACTTTTGCGCCCTTACCACCTTACTCACTTGTCTGCTTCTTTTGTCTCCCACCTCCGAGGATCTGGCTTTGGGGCAGAGAGAGAGGAGAGAGAGGTGCTGGCTACGCAGTTGTGGGCCTGCACTTTCGCTGCTTGCTGCCGGGATCGATACACCATATGGACCGCAATGTTTGTGGCCACCCACAATGGACCGCAGTTCTTTTGCGGCCAAGCACCACCCGTGGATGGACCTATGGGTCAACGTGGCACCTATGCCATACAAGGTGAACCACTTATAGTTGGCCCCCTGACGGCCACAATACAGAAATGGACGCGGTTGGCGCCTTTCTTTATTTTTTTGAAAGAGGCAAGAACACCAAGTGCACCACACGAAGGCAAGACCAGCGGCAGAACATCGGCCGGCTGTGACACCACCGGTGATTCATAAACACTTTATTGGTGCACCGGATGGTGCTGACTGTGTTATGGGGTGGTGCTTTTCGTGCTGGGAAAGGGTGCTCTGCACGTTATTAAAGGCCGTAGGCCACAGAGCACTCGTGGGTTGGTGTATCGATGCTGGCATGCGTGCTCTCTCTATGCATAACATCTGCATGTGTCCCTCCAAAAACAGGTCCTGGATCGTAGTGTAAATATCAGCGTAGTCTTGTAAATAATGCTCCCTACCGGCTGTATGTTTAGTTTGCGAATTCTTTCCGCAATTCGGTTATCCTGTGGGTGTGTTTCTGAGAGGAGAAGGGTGCAACGTCGCAGGGGGACATATTTACTCATTTGTGAATATCTGTAAAACTGTCGCACTCAGGGTAGAGTTAATAGTAGAGGTAACTACATCTGAGTGCCACACTAAAATAGGTAAAAATTTATCGGGTCGGGACGCCCCGAGGGTAGAGAAGGGTGCAATGTTGCGAATATGGAATTTGGCCTCCATATCCGCTTGTAAATATTCCCCTATTTCCCCAATACTCCCCAACTATCCCCAATCCCCCATTCCCTAGTCCCATTGTCTGTAAACAACACTCTGTAGAACCGACCTTCCCCTTTTTCCCCCATTAAATGTCGTGCCCAGGTCCACCGCATCTCACGTAGACAACTTTCGGACATCTTGCTAGTTATTCTTAGTCTATGTCAGTTAAGGACTCGTTTCCATTAATTCTGACTCTTCGTTGCACCAGAATGTGATTATATGGCACCAGTAGTGAGTTTAGGACCTTCCCATACCTCCTCCCATCTTCTTCCCCAAACAACAACAACTACAACAACAGAGGGGCGCGGCGTGCGGGGAGTGTGCGTCCTCACACCGGCTCGGTTAGCCGCCATGACCATGCGCTCCACGGGGTTACCACGAAGGGGCTCCTTGTCAGCCCCTCGTCAAGGGCGGAGCCGGTAACCCCCCCGCACGCACCCAATGAGAAGCGACGTGCCGATTCCATCTGGGGCGGAGCTAACGAGCCGAGGGCGTGTCACTCCCCGCCGGATATATGCGGCGACTTACCGGATGTGAGGTGAGATGCGCCTGAACTACGGAGAGCAGAGGACGCCACCCCCAGCGCGACGATACCTCCCCGCATCTTTGGACCGGACCGGACCGGGTCGATTCTGCCTTGAGCCCAGGTGCACCTGGAGCCATCGATTCTGCCTTTCCTTGCCATCAATCCCCGTGTGAGTCAGCCTTTTGTCCCGTTTATCTGTCGTCTGTTGGGGTTAATATAAGAGTGTGTCTAAGTGCCTATCTTCCTATGCTGTCCCTCTCATTCCTGTAATCTAACCTTCCGCCATAATATAACCTCCTCCGGAGGTCTTGAGAACTGAACCCTTGGTGTCGTGTCATTTGAATCCCAGCCGTTGTGTCCTTTTCCTTCATTGACCTAGCGTAGCGCGACTCGGCAACGTTCGAGTATAATCGGGTAACTTGTGCAGGCACGGTCATACCAAACCGCTCGGTGAACCAACATCCACCACCGCGTCTGTAACAATATATATATACATACATATATATATATATTGTTACAGACACGACTTTGATGTTAAGGTGGGCCGAGCGGAATGGCCGTCGTGTCCGCACAAGTTACCCGATTATACTCGAACGTTGACCAGATCGCCCCACAGACCTTCAATTGGGAAATCTCTAAAGCGACCGAAAGAGAAGGAAAAAGAAGAAGAAGAAGAATACGGAGGAAGAACAGGTTTTATTATACACACACAAGCAATGGATGGAAGAAGCAGTAACACAGCGAATCCTTAACTTACACTATTCATTTTTACTTAGCCCCAACACAAACGAACAGGACAGGACGTTCACACTTACTCAGGGGATAATTGCTGGCAGGTAAGCTTGAGATCGATCGCTTAGTCGGGAGCGCGCAGTTCGCAATCCCTCGCGGTTGTGGCGGGAACCCCTCCGTCGGGTATCCACCGCGGTAGACGTCCCGCGCTGGTTCGGCACACCTGCTCCCCTTCTTGGGGCGGGGCCGTCTCCCTCCTTTCAGCGCGTCTCTCCAAAGCTGGTCTCCTTGCCGAGTACCTCTCCTCTTTGGCTTGGAGCGTTTCGCATCTCACCGCCTCCCTTTGGTGCAGCCTCGTTGCTTCTCTCCCAGGGTCAGCTCCAGCTCTTCTCCAGTCATCTCTCATCTGGATCTCTCATCTGGCGAAGCAGTCCCCTGCAGTCGCTTTTATCACCTCCAGCGAAATCAAGCCGCCGACTCCGAGGGCACGCCTACCGGGTCACTCACCGCGGTGTTGATTGGCTGTTAGGGCTGGTTCACTCCTTCCCTCTTACGACGAGGTGGAGACACGCCTTTCTTCCCCAACCTTACCTCGTGGCCAATGGTGGTTTGAAGAAAACCAGCCAAAATGCGGAAGACAATTGGAAGGGAGGTTTTGGGGAAATTGGAAGGGCCTACGCTTATTTTGTTTGATACAATGCAAAGTCAATCTAGTGGGAAAACACATACTTAGCCTACATGGAAATAAGGAAATACACTATTTAAAAGATAT